>NW_022196903.1:128363520-128364640 GCF_008632895.1 Mastomys coucha
AGTGACCCTGCTGTAGGCCACCTGAGGGACCCTGCTGTAGGCCACCTGAGTGACCCTGCTGTAGGCTACCTGAGGGACTAGCCTCCCAAAGCACTGCCAACTCTAGATAAAACTGTCCTCAGAGAACCCCGCTGCTCTCAGAACCCCACCCCCTACTGGGTAATAACCATCTCACCATCTTTGCAGGTCTTTCCATTCTCCAGAAGCTTGACCCCGGTTGGACAAGCACACTGATAAAAAGGCTTGACTGGAGACATCAAACACAAATGGGAACAACCACCATTATCAATTCCACATGGATTTGTAGCTGTCAAATATAAATCACACTGATTAATACCAATGATTAGGGATGACCTCACTCACTCTAGATACACAAAGGTTAACAACCATAACATGAGGAACTGTGATAAACCAAAATTACTACCAAATTTCATCCAGGTGCATGACTACCAACCATCTGTAAGGAAAGGAATTAATTAGTGAACTCACTTAGCATTTTTCTATCCAAAGAGAAGTAACTAAAAAGAAAAGCAGAAGGCCCTTGCCCTAGTAGAGTTTATACACATACCAGTAAGCCAAAATAATAAACTATGAAAATGGGAAGAAACAAGAAATCTAAGTATTATATTGCACAATATCTACTACAATCAAGGAGGAAATTAATCTTGGCATTTAAAATTGCATGGGACCTAGAAGGCATGACAGGAGGGGTCATTCTGAACATTTTGGGTGTGGTAAGAAGCCTTCAGAGACCAGGCACTGGGAGACAGTAAGGAGACACTACTAAACAGAGCTAAGACTTCCGTAGACTGGTGGGAACAGGCTGTGTAGCAGAGAACAGGAAAGCTAAGAAACGCAGTCAGAATGTTAGAGAGTCATCCCTTGCAATGAATAAGATGAAAAACATAAATTCAGTGCACTAGAGGAGGGAAGGGAAACATGGGAAGGCAGGCATGATGGCACACACCCACAATCCCTACACGGGGGACAGAGCTCAAGGTCCATCTCAGGTTCAATAAGGGGCCAGTGGGAGTACATAGGATCCCGTTTTTAAGTTTTTTGAAGGCTGAGTTCTGCCGGGCAGTGGTGGCACGCACGCCTTTAATCCCAGCACTTGGGA
>NW_022196903.1:128364650-128368227 GCF_008632895.1 Mastomys coucha
TGTCTAGAATGTACAAGGCCTAGGGTCAACCTCTAGCACTCCAAAATAAAATGAGAATAAAGCAAGAAAGAACAAGAGACAGAGACAGACAGAAAAAAAAAAAACAAAAACAGCCAAGTTAGTACAGTAATGGATACATACATTCACATAATACTCATGGGAAAGACAATACAATACAGAGGGCAACATAAGACAAGAACATAAAACAGAACATTAAGAATAGCTAAAACTCTCAAACTAGTAAAACAAAGGATCAACTGAGATGCTTAAAATACGTTTCTGAGGCTTTCTGATGGCCGGCCATGTGAATACAATGTTCAGAGACTTTCTGATGGCCAGCCATGTGAACACAAAGTTCACAATGGACTCAGTTCATATTTATTTGTATGTAGATTAACACATCTATTTTAAGATATTTTTATGGGCTCATGGTCATTGAATATAACACTCAATATTTGATTATCTTCCCTCTAAATGGAAAGAGCTAATACCCAACAATTCAGGATCTGAGCACTTTTCCTTTTGGCTATAAAAACAATCTGAACTACACTCAGACACAGCCAGACACTTCCTGACACACCAGTGCTAAGCATTCCACATTCTCATATTCCTTTTAAATTCAGATCCATTCCTCTCCTACAAGGGGTCGTTGTCAGCACACATAGCCCAAGTCTTCTGGTAACCAAAACCAGAAGCAAGCTGAGAGGAAAACTGCATAAAAGCAAGAGGAAGAGCTCATGCCAATGTCTACGCAGGTAATTTACAGTGCGCACATAGGAGCTAGAATTCACAAGCTAGGTTAACAGAGGTTTCCAAGTAAGTTGGTTTTTTTTTTGTTTTTTTTTTGTTTTTTTTAGCACACTCACATGAACACGTTCAAGCATAAGAAAATAATATGAACAAGAAATGCATTTATGTATAAACTTAGCAGATGAGCTGTCTCAATTTTAATTCATTTCTGTTCTTCACTTCTATTACCCAAGCCCCTAATAAAAGACAAGACATTACATGGGGAAGGACACCAGGCCACAGGATTTGAGCCTGGCGTCTACCCTGAACTCTATGTGCATGCTTTTCTTGTATTCCTCCACCGCCTTTGGATACGCCCTTCCTCCTCCTGTGCCTCACTAAAGCCAGACATCAGAGTACTTACAGAGCTGCTCCAAACTGGAATTTAAACATCCAGATCACTTACCATTTGCCTGCCTCTGTTGGCTGAAAGCATGTATATCCATGGGAGAGAAGATGTTAGAATGAATTTCACGCAGACCCTCGCCAGTATATTTGTTGCAAGCCAAAATAGAGTGTGTATTCCAGTCAGTCCAGTACAATGTGTCCTCAAATAACGTCAAGGCAAAAGGATGTGGAAGGGAACCTTTAACCACTGCCTGCCTGTTAACACAAAAAATAAATTCACACTTCAATCTTTCTTTTATGACTTCACCACTGAAAAAAGTTCACACCAATACATTAACATACTAAGGAAAACACATGTAGGTTACATTCATCTGTGAAAAACAATTCGAATGGCAAATTCAAATATATTTTCAAGTTATAAAAAAACCATGCCGAACATTCAGAGTAGCCCTTGCCTTGGAAGTAGGCAGACTAAGTCCCAAGACAGACGGACACAGAAGCCCAAACCTCTTATACTGCTGTCAGCTTCCCTTTGCAACAGCTGCCTTCGGACGCGTGTGTTCTCTTCTTCCATATAATTCCTATCATCAGGGAAAAATAAGCAATAAAGAAGGTCCAGGGATGACAGCTGGCACTAAGACAACTTAAGGCAACAAGGTCTGCCCCTCCTTGATGCTCAAGAACAAAGAGCCTGAGCCTGGTTTTCGATCTTATGATTTTAATAATTGCCCCTGAAAACATACACATGATGCTAAAAATATAGGCCTCAGTCTAGCCCCAAAAAATGATTACAGAAATGATAGACAAAAATCTAAGCTAGTTTGCTTATTTTTATTTTATTATTATTAAACCTCTCAGTTCAGACAACTAAACAAAGTCTTGAATTGGCACAGTATGTTCATAACACAGAACCAGAATTTTATAAACAAACTGTAAAAAAAGAGAGACTTAGTCCTCACACCACAGCACTTTACAGAGTGTCAGGGTTGTGCAGTTAGTAAACATTCTATCTAGACACAATGAATAAGTCATGAATTTATAAATCAGACAAACATTTAAGACAATAAATTCTTTGATATTCTCATAAGCCTGCATTTTCCAGTACCCAGCCTAGGGGGAGGGGACCTCACACCTACACATGTGCTACTGAGAACAGCAAAGTATCAATGTTAGGAAGTTCACAGGGTGACTTCAAGATCTCTAGCATCTATTTGAAAGCCAAGGTCAAGGACAACGCTATCAAAGTGAGATCAGTGTCTGCTACACATGAACTAGTACTGACCTAAAGTGTCAGAAATTCAAGACAGATTTTATTTTAAAAACTTGAGTACAAGATGAAGGTGACTAATTTATATTTTAAAGCGTCATACCAACTAGCTGGCCTACATCAATTTTCTCCTTTCATTTTTCTTAATTTTTCTTCTTTAGAAGATTAATTTTCCTTCTCCTTTCCCAAAAAAGAATGTTTCCAATAACTGTTCCTAAGGTATTTTCTTCCTTTTTAAAAAGTAAATTAAACTATTATATTTTTAAATAGTATATTTTAGTATACTATTCAGTATATTTTACATCAGTCTTCCAAAATTGATTATGGTGAGACACAAACAATTCTGAGATGGCACCTGTACAAAGCAGAAATACAAATGAAAAATAAAGAATAGCAAAAAACCAAGTGACTCCTCATGGGAAAGCAGCACTTCAACATCCTACAAACCTCCACGGTCCATAACAAAACCTTTTTTAAAAATGAGAAAAAAAGCCTTTTAAATTCCTTTGTACCTTTCTAAATACAAAGTTAAGATTCATTCTAATAAACTGAACACAAGAAGATAAACAAATAGGAAAAGCCATAACTAAGAGCACCAAATCCTACAAACCGGGAACAAAGCAGACTAGGTAGTGGCTTAGTGGCTAAAGCACTTTTTGCTCTTGCTGAGGACAGGGCTTAGGTTTCCAGAACCCACAACTATCTGTAACTCCAGGGCCAGAGAGTCATGCTGCCTTCTGACTCCTGTGGGTACCAGGAACGCACATGGTGAAGAGACACATGCAGGAAAAACACTTACATCTAAAATAAAATAAATAAACCTAAGAAAAATGTTATATTATTAACCTTTTCAAAACTCAAAATCTCTGAAAGAAATGAAGAGCAACAAAAACAATAGACAGGTTAATACAAAACATCTACGGGGTTTCTTTCATCTAACCTTTTAAAAACAAGAGTCGTTAGACTGAACAAATCCAGAGTTATGTAGGCATAATGTTATTGTGCACTGTGTGAAGATTCAAATGCTGATTCCTGTCTCCTCTGTATTATTACAATCCTTATTCAGAGAATCTCTGGCCTCAGTCTTGTGTAAATACCAGCTCCCAATTGTTCCAACCAGCCAGGGGAGGGGGATGGAGAAGGAGGAAATAGGGGATTAACTGGGGGGGGGGG
>NW_022196903.1:128368249-128388180 GCF_008632895.1 Mastomys coucha
GGGGGGGGGGGGAGCATCTAGATTAGTTTAGAGGATCAAAATAGAGTAATACTGCTCAGGTGTTGTGCCTTTAAAGCATGTTAAATAAATAATATTCCAGTCTCAATTATTTGGGAGCTAGCTGGGTAAGAGGAACACTGTGACACACGTATTATAAAGCCCCTAACAGTTAAATACAAGCTCTCCATAAGAAATATACTTTAGACACAAGACACCAAAAGGTTAAAAGTAAAAGTTCCACAAATACTGACTGTACCAGAAATGGAGCAGTGCAAACAGAACACACTAAGCAAGAAAGATGATAAAGCACCGGACACAGACATTTTGTGGGAAAGGATCAAATGCCAAGAACACACAGCTACAAACAACCTGAGCACTGACAGTATGGAAAGGAAGAGTGAAGTGGCGCCTAGCACTCCATTCTCTAGAACACCTGAGCACTTGTGCCGTGTGTTAACTTATATCATCTATAGAACACTCCAAAGAGACACATGTTCTCAGTACACAGGGCATATTTGGAAGGTTGGGCCACGGGCACGTCTGCCTTTTGTTTTCCTGAAGTCCTGAGAACTGAATTCAGGGCCTTGCGTATGTGAAGCCAGAGCTCTCTACCACTGTGCTATATCCAAACTCCACATGCCAGCTCATCAAAAAGCTGAAATCTCAGGGGCCTGGCTCAGAAATGCAATGCTTGTTAATATTCCTTGCTAACATAGGACCTGTATTCAATCTCCAGCCCTAAAATACATGCATACATACTAATGCATGTTTTGCCCAGTGACAGGTTTATACTACCAATATTACAGGAAAAGAGAACTGTGAGCCAGCTGGAACTATGTGGTGAGACCTGCCTTACCAGTCTCACCAATAAATACTTACCAATAAATACTAAAGCTATAAAAAGTATTAAACAAAGTTATACTGTAGAAACTAAAACCCCGGACTGGAGACAGCTCATCAGTTAGGAAGACTCACTGCTCTAAAAAGGTCCTGGTTCACTGTCTAGAACCTCACAGTGGCTCACAACAATCCAGGTCCACAGGAAACAAGTACACACAAGGTACACACACACATTCAGGCAAAACACTCACTCAGAAAATAAACAAATCTGTTTACAAAAGAAATAAAAATGGATAAAGAGCCAAGAAATTAAATTTATTTTTCAACTTTTCATTGTCTAACTTCTTCCTCATATTCTTCTAAATAAGCAGAGTGTCACAATGTACAATGTCTCATATCTATAATTATAGCACTCTAGGGGCTAAGGCAGAAACGTTACTCCAAATCTGAAGCCTGCATAATGAGAACCAGCTCAAAATATGAAAAACAAACAAAAAAGCAATCATTCAAAGAAGAGATCACAAGGTAAGTAAAATATTGAGCTAAAACAAAATACAAATACAATGCATAAAAAATTATGAGTATCCACCACGGCGGTTAAGTGAGGTAAATGCCTCTATTAGGAGACGAGTGGCAAATCCCTCTCTCTTCAACCTGCCTCAACCTGAAGAAACTAGAAAAGGAAGAGCAGGCTAGTGCAGAAATAAGCGCGGAAAGACAATAAAAACATCAGGGGAGAAATCAATGAAACAGAGAAGATAGATCAATAACAAAAAGCTGACTCCTTGAAAAGATTAACAAAACTGCAACTAATTAGCTATAGTAGGCAAAGGCAAAAAAGAAAAAAAGAAAAGGCAGAAAATGTGAAACTAACTGAAAAAAAAAAAAGCCATGACTATAAGGGGAGCACCATTCCCACACTCACGGAGCATCATTCCCACACTTATAGAAATCAGAACAGGGAATTATAAGGAGCAACCATAAACAACTCTGTTCCAACAAATTCGTCAACTTATAGGAAATGGAAACCTTCCTAAAAAGAAACCAATTACTAAAACAGATTGATGGAGGAGGACAGCAGAGCTGCACACACAAACCTGTCACTTAAAGTATCCCTAAGAAGAAACAGCCAGGCCCAGACAACATCACAGACTAAATCTACCAGACACATTTACAACAAGCAACAAGCTAACAAAGGAACACACTCTGTGAGGACATAAGAGGAAAGAAGACATTGCTCACTCTTAGAAGCTGGTTCTAAATTAGTAACAAAATCACAAAGATATCAGAAAAAAAACTAAATACTAATATTCTTCATGGATAAGGTCATAAAAATCCTCAACAGAACAGCATCTAGAAAGAATTATAAGCCACCATTAAGTAGAGTTTATCTTAGAAATACAAGCTAGGTTCAACAATTTAAAGAAACAATTAGTGCAATTAACAATGTTTATTTAAAAAGTTATTTCTATAAATGTAAAGTAAATAGGCAGGATCCATAATCATCTATGACTTAAAATTAAGTCAATAAACCAGGAGTAAAGAAAACTTCTTTAACCTGATAAAAGTACTTTACAACAAAATCTACACTTAACATTCCACTATGGTAATCTGGCAATAAATGCTGGTCCCAGAAAAGCAAGAGAAGATGGATGTCTTCTAGTCTGACTGTATCACAGGACATAGGCAATGAAATCAATCAGAAGACCACACCCAGTCAACAAGGGGAAGCAGTACTGCATTATTCACAGATGACATGATTCTGTACACAGAATACACTGAGATGTTTTTTGCCAATCTTCCCAAACCAAGTAAATTCAACAAGATCTAAGATAAATGATTCATAAACAAAAGTAATTTATATTTCTGCATATAAGCAATGAAAAATAAACGTTTTAATTTTGTTACTAAAAGTAATGGCTAGAAATAAAAGTATTTGCCTCACATATGTAAGGTCCTTGGTTCAATCTCCAGCATTATAAAAATAAAGAAAATAAAGAGGGACTGTCACCAATGTAACTCAATGGCTAAAGGTCCTTCCTAGGCCAAGCCTGACACCCCGAGTTTGGTCTCCTTGACTGACATAAAAGTAAAAAGATAGAACTGATTCCCAAAATTGTCCTCTGATCAACGCACACATAGAAATATTAAAGTTCTTTAACTATAAGTAATAACATGAGGGCTAAGGATATAGAGTTGAGGGGTATAGCATGCATGCCTAGCAGGCAGGAGGCCCTGGCTTCAGTCTCCAGCCTCTTACTATACAGTGAGACCCTAGACTCAATCCCCAGCATGTTAAGTAAAATAATTATATCGTAATACACAGATAGGCAGCACTGAATTACTTTTTATAGTATACATTTAAAATTCTATCAGGGACACATTTTAAAAAAGAGTTTAAGAGCTAACCTATACATAAACACACACACACAAAATCAAAACTAACCATACATCTGATCTAAATGTAAGAATTAAACTAATATAACTCTTGGAAGTTTCTCTGATAGAGGAAAAGTATTTATCACTTTGCACCAGGTGAAGATTCCTAGAAGCACCAAAAGCAATTTAATAAGAGTAAAAACTGATAAATTGCACAAATTATACATAATGAAAACTTTAATATTTGTTTCAAAATATGCCATTAAAAAAATGAAGAGTAAGCTTGTAGTGACAGAAAACATTCCTAAGTCATATGTCCAATGATGAAATCTTACATTAAAATCAAAAAAAGAAAAAGACTTACTACCCAATAACAAAACCAATGAGTAAACCATTATTAAAACCGACAGAATGAGGGCCATCAAGGTGGCTGAGCAGATGAGGGCCCTGGCTGTCAGCACCTGATCACTGGGGCCCACGTGGAGCAACGAGACATCTGACTACTAAAGTTACCCTCTGACCTCTACATGTCAATCACGGCATACGCCTCCCATGCCAACCATCATGAGGACAATAATCAAAATTAGGAATTTTTTAATTGAGAGAATGTTTCAAAATAATTATCTAATTGGGCCACATGAGAAAAATCTAAGCTATCCATTGAGCCCAAAATGATTATTGGTTGGTCAGAAGTAAGGAAAGTTAGTAAATCTGTAGGAAAATGAGAGGAAATACACAACAGCATCAAATGTAGCAAACTCGGGTACTTGAGTTATTATTTTCCTCCTGGTTATAAAAGGAATACATATTTGTTCTCTATAAAAAAATTTAGAAACATAAAAATATAAAGGTTATTTTTCTAATCTTTTTATTACATATATTTGTATATCATACAAATTTGTAAATATATATACCAATACAAGCAATCAATTATCAGTAAATGAAAAAACTGGTTTTTGTTTTTAAAATAGGTGAGACAAAATAGATTAATGTATAAACCAATGCGATTTGAAATTATAATTGGTAAACCGGGTAAGGCTAAATCAGAGTCTGCAGCAGGAAGAGGAAAGAGTTAAGTAAGAATGAGAAACCACCAAGGCATGTAGTGCTTGAGAGGTCACAGACAGAAAGTGAGACTCTCTGATGGCAACAGCAACACCAAACCAAACAGTACAGAGTGTCCATGCAATGACAAGAGCACAGAGCATTACTCCATCCTAATCCCTGAGCCCTAACAGGGATATCTAGACTGGGCCTCCCAGTCTGTTGTACCTAATGGTTTGTTTCCTAAACAAAAACTGTTATTTGGAAAGATCCTCCCAGCTTTTGGTTATCTGCAGCTGTTTCACTTTCTTACTCGCTTTTGCAGTTTTGATGGACACAAGACGCTACGGTTTTGGGGTTTTTTGTTTTGGTTTGGTTTGTTTGTTTAGTCGGTTTTTTGCTTGTTCCTTGTTTTTTGTTTGTTTGTTTGTTTGTTTTCTTTTGCTTTTTAGCATTTTTCACCTTTTACATAGTTTAGGGATTTTCCCTATTTTCTAACTGAAGTTCCCTCATCTATATATCAAGTCACCTCTCTTTTACTTGTAACATTATACCTTTGGCTTTCCTGAATTTGATTATAATCTCTTGCAGACTCCCTGGCTGCTCAAGCACTTGTCTGCCTTTCTACAAAGCCTGGGGCTCTCAGCCACGGGCGCATTCCCACTCTCTCTGTCCCTGTCCCTGTCCCACGGGCGCATTCCCATTCTCTCTGTCCCTGTCCCTGTCCCACAGGCGCATTCCCACTCTCTCTGTCTCTGTCCCTGTCCCACGGGCGCATTCCCACTCCCTCTGTCCCTGTCCCTGTCCCACGGGCGCATTCCCATTCTCTCTGTCCCTGTCCCACGGGCGCATTCCCACTCTCTCTGTCCCTGTCCCTGTCCCATGGGCGCATTCCCACTCTCTCTGTCCCTGTCCCACGGGCGCATTCCCACTCTCTCTGCCCCTGCCCTGTTTGGTGTCTGCACTGCCATTCACACTTCAGTCTTTGTTCCTTCTAACCTGCAGATCTGATAATATCCCTTCTGCTGTCTCAAGCTTCCAGTTTTGTTTTGTTTTGGTTTGGTTGCCTTTTGGTCAAATTTGCCTTTAAATTCCCTAGTGAATTTTTCATCTCAGGAATTGTTCATTTCAGTTGCAGAATTTTTTTGCTTTTTTTATTTTACTTTTTTGAAACATCTTCCTGTAGTTCTCTTACTGAATGTCACAGTGTCACTGAAACACTCTGAAAGTCTGTTTCTGAGATATCCTATCAAAAAGTTACATTTTTCCTCCTTTTAACTTCTACCAAACTTTCTGTTACTCACTCGTATGCCATTGATCATCTAAGGTAGGTTTTGTTGTTTGGTTGGTATTTTGTTTTTGTTTTTTGCTTATTTGTTTTTTACTAAAGTGATTTTTCTTTTATTTATATTTTTTTCTAAATTTTAAAATAATCTTATTTCAGAACTTTTCTAATGTTACACTTTCCTTCACAAGTTATAATTCTCATTGACTTTTGGCCATATTTAAAAGCGGTTTGCCGCCTTCTGTGGTGAAGTTTTCTGGAATACTTTATTTGTATGAATTTTTCCTTTGCATTAACTTTAAATGGCATTTCATCTGATACTTTTCTGATTCTCCTTTGTCAAATTATTTTCCCTAAACTTATAAGAAGAAAGCATTTAAGATATTTAAGGTAGTTCTAACTTCACAAACAAATGCAGGCCTCTTGTTCCTGTGATGCTCAGAACTATGACAGCTTGGGTTCTGAAAACACTAGCTGTGCCTGCACTGCCGTTCACACTTCTAGGAAATTCTTTCCTTCTCGTCATTTCTCCCTGTTCCACTGTCCCCTCCTATGCAGTTGTGAGTCAGTTCTCCTATGCATTCTATTAAGTGTGGTACCCTAGCTTGAGTAAAAGGTCTGACATCACCGTTTTCAAAGAGTTATTTAAACTGGGGTTAAACTGCTAACTCCACCTGTCCTTTCTGCGGATGTGACCCTTGCTGGATATTGGAGTGAGTAGCCACTAATGTTCCATATTTCCTGTCAGTCTTTTTGAGGGGCTCAAGGCAGGGCTTCTCTGTGTAGCCCTGGCAGTCCTGGCACTCACTCTGTAGAGCAGGCTGACCTTGAGCTCAGTGTCACTGTCCCTCAGGCCTGAGGCTGCTCTGGAGCCCTACTTTTAAGTCCTACGAGATACCATGTCACCTCTCTGCTCACCCCTGCACAGACAGTGATGCCACACCACTACCTCCCTGGTGGCCTCAAATTCGCAGCGATCTAACTGCCTCTGTGTCCTAAGTGCTGGGATTAAAGGTGTGCATCCGGACAGACAGCTTGGCTCTCTCTTTAAACAGAGCCTCACTAAATCTGCATGTTCAAAACACTGTGACAACACATGAGAAATCTAACTGCATACGGGTAGGAAGGCTGAGCACATTTGTATATGTATGCTGGGGCATGCAGCCGTGTGCGTGCGTGCGTGCGTGCGTGCGTGCGTGCGTGCGTGCGTGCGTGCGTGCGTGCGTGTGTGTGACCCTCCTTTTTGATTGGCTGGATTGGCTTGCCAGGAAGCCCCTAGGGTCATCCTGTTTCTGCTTCGCAGACCTAGGATTCCAGGACTGCAGTGGCACACCTACTTTCTGTGGGGACAGAAGGATCTGAACACTGGTCCTCATGTTTGCACAGCAAGCGCTTTACCAGCTCAGGAAACACGGAAGGAGTCTTTAAAGGACCAAATTAAAAGCCTATTCCAATTCCCTTTGACAAAAAAATATACACTAAGTTCTTAAAAACAAACAATCAAGGCCAGCGGTTTGCTTTGGTTGATATAAAAAGCATGGCAGGGCTGGAGGTGCTCAGCAATTAGGAGCACTTGTTGTGCATTCACATTAAATGGAGCCCAGATCCCAGAATCATGTAAAAGAGAAGTGTCCTATAAATGGCTGTGACTCTTGTTCTGAGGGATCCCATCTTCTGGCCTCCAAACCCACAGGCACACATGTGCACATACACTCATGCAAACATATACATAAAATTTTACAAGGCAATCTTACCGATTTGTTCCATCCAGGTTTGATTTATGGATGAAATTAAGTTTTGCATCTGCCCAATAAAGCTTCCGCTCCTCATAATCCAGAGTCAGTCCATTTGGCCAGTAAATTTCAGTGTTTATTATAACAAAGCGACTTGACCCATCCATTCCAGCACGTTCTATCTTTGGCACTTCTCCCCAGTCTGTCCAGTACATGAACCTAAAAATCATTAAAAAAGAAAAATTAAAGCCATGACATAAATAACCACAAAATATTTTTTAATTATTGCTATTAAATAAAACTCTCTCAGAAACAAGAAACTGAAAACAAACCCTAGACATTTTTGCCAAAATTTAATAATCTAATACTTGAAACCAATAAAGGAATGAGTCAGACAAGTAACACAAGAAATGCAAAAGACAGAGATCAAAGTTTATCTGAAAAAAGGGCATTTCCATTGTCCCAGCATATAACCCACATATTACTTATTAATAACAAAGAGATGACAACTCTCACTACAGTAAGTCTGGAGGGCAATACTATAATACTAAAAACAAGCTGTCTATGGCGGCAGCATCAATAAGAGATAGAACTGGCATGATAAACCTCTCACTGTGCGGTACTGGAAAAAGCAAGACATGGTTTATGTAGTTTTACACCCCTCTCCTTCCCAGCTACATAGAATGCCTAGCCTCAATAAAAATCACACATAAAAGAGCTCAAATTGAGAGACACTACTAATATTTTCCCTGATATAAAAGAAAACTGTGCTATGCATCAATTAACAGCACATCTTTTGAAAGCTAACACAGGTACTATGACCTTTAAAGAAAGGGGCATTCAGGCTAGGAAGATGACTCATCAGGTAAAGGTATTTGAGACCAAGTGTGACAACCTGAATTTTAGCCCCAGAACCCACATGGCAGGAGACTAACTGCCATAAACTGTCTCTGAACCTCACGAGGACTACAGCATTTTTATACCCCATACACACACAATAAATGTTTAAGTATGAGACAGCCAATAAATATGCTAAAACCCATATAGAATTCAGGTATGGAGTGATAACAGTGAATTGCCTGTGCCTGCATCTCCTGGCACTGTCACTCTTGCTTCAGTGGCCAATCAAAGAAACGATGGTTGGAAACACCTGGCTCACAGGTATCACTTCCAACAAGTCTGCGAAATAAGCATTGTTCCATGCTATATTTCCAAACAAGGAAAGTCAATAAAATTCACTTGGGTGCTCAGTCATACCGCTCGCTAGCTACTGGAGCCTGGCAGAAGTGAGAAGACTGCGAAGGTTTAAAGGAGCACAGAGCAGTGCTTCTGCAGTCTTAATTTACATGGCTGCTTTCATTTCCTTTATACTGCTAGTGTTGTCATCTATGGACAGCATTTTGAGCATCATTATCTAAGGAATGTGCAGCTAAAATCAAGCTGCTTGTGTTTTCACTTTTATATGCAGGTTTGTGTTTGATTTTATTTCTACAGTGTTTAAATGATTACGATGTGGTCTCCAATGTGACCGTGCTTGCCTTGTGCTCACCGCAACAGAGACTATATACTCAAAATCATGGTGTAATTCCTGCTGACATCACAGGCAGGCATGCACCACCACACTAGGTTCTTTCTTTCTGCTTGTACTTTTCTTTGAGACTGTCTCATGCAGGCTGACCCCAAGCTAACTTTGTAGCTAGGGATGACCTTAAACACCTAATTAATTCTCTAGCTTCCACCTCACATATACTGGGATTACTGACCTGGCTACTAGGCTTGTACTCTGTTTGTTCTGTTATGCTTATACTTTGATACACACACCAAACATAAGTTAGGTCGATTATTCCAGCTGACATAAAAATTAAAATCAGTTATTATAAATTCTGTTGTTCCAGACTGCTTCCTTGAATCTCCTACCTCTCCACCTTCCACCACCACATTGTTTTAATGGATCAATTCATTATGTCATAGCTGTTATGAGTTGGTCAACTCTGAACACTGTAACATCAGTGACCAAACCTTCAACACATGAGCCTTTTAAAGAACCCTTTATATCCGAACTATAGCAAGTAATAAGCTAGGTAAAAAGATATTTGAACTCATCAACATGATAAAGAATTTTACTCAGAATACATAATAGATTTTTACAAATCAATATGAAGGCAATCAATAACACTTTAAGTAGGAGCCAAGGATGTCTAGCTCAGTGGCAGAGCACCTTCCGAGCACTTAAGTCTTAAGTGTAAAGCCCAGGGCTGCTAAAAAGGGGTAGGGATGGACTCTGACAGTCATTTCATCAGATATTCAAACAGTTAATCCAGCTTGAAAACAAGAATAACCATAATACTTTAAGTTTTGGGAACTATGTGGTGAGGAGGTAATATAAAGTAGTGTGGCCACTTCAATAAAACACAATTCAGTTCTGGGTTTAATTGGTTTTATTTGTTTTTTGTTTTGTTTTGTTTTGGTTAACCTGGACTTGTCAGATAACCCAGCAATTTCTCTCTACCCAAGAGATAAGAAATACTATGTTCATGTACAGACATTTGTATCAATATTACTAATAACAAGAAAAAAATAGAAACTTACAAATCTTTCATTAATAGATGAAATGATAAAAATAAAATTTCCTACCTTCATACAACAGAATAATATTCATCAATGGGAAGAAACTACATGGAGGAGTATGTGATAAGTCTTCAAAAATAGTATCAAAAAGAAGAAGAAGCTAGACAAAACATGCTGTCTTATTCCATCCAAATTAACAGTCGATTAAAATCAAATACACAAATAAAGGAGCCAGCAGCTGCTGAGGCAGTGAGAGCAAGTTCCTCTGCAGATGATGGGAATGCTCCAAACCTGATGGCATTCGGTCAGTTAGCGGGAACTATGAAAGGCAGTGGGTGGGAGGCAGCATGTTATAGAACTTCTTCTCCCAAGGAGCAGACCCAACAAGGCCACGAGGGATGCTGCGATTATGCCGTACAGGAAAGAGTAAGAGACCCACGACCACTTTGTGAACTAAATTCAAGCCACAAGACTGAAAATTACATGGTCAAATCCTCTGAAGATTCTAAGAATCCTTTATAATATCACTGAACATAAGTATCAAAAACATACTGTGAACACAGAGAAAAGTGGTTGCAATTCTATTTAAACTAATTTATAGTACGGAAGACCAAAGTTGATCTTCTGAGAAAAAAGTAAGAGGGTGCTGATGAAAGAAAGCAAAGAAACAGCAGCATGTCCTATGGTTTGGCTAAGCCTCTGGGTGGAAACAATGCGTTAAAGAAGGGAGGCATCAGTATGTCCCAGAATCAACACAGCTGTAAGAGAGGGGATCTGCCTACTACTGTGGAAGACATGCTAACAGGAGTTGTCATTTTCAGTTACCAGGAAAGACAGTGTGGCCTAATGAACAGAAGATTTGCCACCTCCTACAGTGACCCTGAGCAACCACTCAGAAGCCCTCCTAGCACAGGGCTCTTTCTCACTCCAGGGAGTAGTAGCTCTCCACTGGGTTCCTGCCTGGGCAAGGTCCTTCGCATCATCTAGCTCTGGTCCGCTGGTTTCCCGCCGGAGTCTTTGGCTTCCACACATGCACAGGTCACCTTACTATGATGTGGCCACTTCCCTCAACATACTACCTTTTTTGCAGTTTTCTCACACATTTAAGTTTTCTAGACTTTTCTGAATAAGAAAAGGTAGAAAAGTAAATGTTTTTCACTTCTTGAAGTAACCGAAGTATTCCATTTTCTGAAGTTTATGTCTCCCCACATGATGATTCTCTTAATATTTTATTTTGAGGGGTCTGTGTGCACATCTATGTGTAGGCACTGTATGTGGTGCCCATGGAGGGCCAGACCCTCTAATCCCCTGGACCTGGAGTTACAGGAAGCCGTGACCCACCTGACATGGGTGCTGGAAACCAAACTTGGATCTTCAGCAAGAATATATGTGCTCTTAACCCAGCACCCCCTACATGGCAATTCTTAACAATCTATTGATTATACAATAGTTTCTATCTGAAAGATTTACCCCAAAAAAAAAGTAACATTTAAAGAATGGGTTGGCAGAAAAGGTGAGTAGAGATTCACAATGAATTTGAGAGTTTGTGGCAGGATATCATTACCAATTTGACATGCTAATTTATAATCAAATGCCACACTTTCAGTAAAGATCTTAATGTTATTCTGGATTCTAGAGTTCTTCTCCTTTATATATTTCAGAAAGGCAGTTGAAGTCCCACCACCTGGGTTGAGCCTCAGAGGAAAAAACATTCCAGGAAGAGGGACCACATTGGGGAACAAATATGTATACACAGGAACTCCAGAGCATAGATTCTGTTATCACTACAGCCTAAAACAAAAGGGCTGAGATAAGGACAAAGTGGTCAAATCATCAACAAAACTGTCTCGGAACTCAGATGCCTAAACTTGATTTTTTTTTTTTTTTTGTTTTTTGTTTTTCGAGACAGGGTTTTCTCTGTGTAGCCCTGGCTGTCCTGGAACTCATTCTGTAGACCAGGCTGGCCTCAAACTCAGAAATCCGCCTGCCTCTGCCTCCCAAGTGCTGGGGTTAAAGGCGTGCACCACCACCGCCCGGTGTGAACTTGGTTTTTTAACGGGGAGAGGGGTAAATTTCCATGAGGTTTAAACAGGGTCTCTCCTCCACTGCTGAGCACACTAGGCTACTTGGCCACTTCAGCTTTACATGGCTTCTGAGAATCCAAACTACCGAGACATCTCTCTAGCCCCAACTTGTCTTCTCAAGACGCTGAGAAACATTAATGAATTTGGCTGACTTGCATTTTATACACATGAGCACAGCAGCTAATTCCACTTAGAGAATAAACCCACAGACAGATATCACTTAGGGATCCACTCTAATTTCCATATGAAAATGATGGGAGAATAGGGAAACTGTGGACAGCTGAGCAACAGAAACACTCACTTAAACAGAGCCCACCTTTCCAGAACCACCTCTCACTGTTTCAGGCCTTAAATCCTCATGACAACAGTAACAAATGTCTTCCTCTCACTGGTGACTTCTTGCGGTACTCCATTCACAAAGACAGAAGCCCAGCTCAGCCAAAAGCGCTAGGCAGTATCTTGGGCCGTTTCTCCCTGACCCTACACTAAACATAATGATTAAATATTCCCAAAAGACATAATATAGTTCCTTACTTCTACATTCTACCATATACCATCTTATCATCTCCTAACTTAAAATGCTAGCAAGCACATTAACAATCCAAGGGTTGCATCTATAACAGTAATGTCCTACCATGCTAGTCACTCCACAATAAATAATCACAATTTAAAACAGAATGCATGAAGGAGCTATTGTAGGAACTAAATGCAGGCATCACAAGCTTACACAAGCTTACACTACAACCTCACCATCCTGGCATCTCTGTCTGGCTGGCTTGAGCTTTTTGGGGGTGGGGCATAACCTATGCATGCTGTCACACTCCTGTGTGCTCGTGTGTGCAGCTGCCTTCAGTGTCTTCAGAGAAAGTACCTTTAAGCCATCCACTGCCACTGGCTCTCACAATCTTTCCACCCAGCCTAATCTTAAATTCACACAAATAAAGGTAACACGCGCATCCTAATCTATGTAATAGACCTGCTACTAATCTAACTTTGGTAAGTTTTTTAAACTATCTAAGCTTTGATTTTGTCACCTGTGTAAGTAGTAGCCAGATCCTGACCTGCTTTAATTTTTCCTTAACGTCTTAATAAAATGAAGGGACCAAGTTGATTGTTCTTAAGACCTGACTTATTTACAAGTTTGTTTAATTGTGTCATCTCCTTTTATATTCACTATTATATCTCAATCATCCTTCCAATATCAGACAGGGAAAAAACACAAGCAAGATTCCAGCTGTAGCAAAGCCATGCACAAACCCCAGGAGCATTCCTTTTCACTCACAAAATGTTGTCAGAGATACTTGACACTGGACAGGGAGGAACCAGCCAGCAACTAAACTACTTCCCTGTAGTTAATCCTTCATTTTATGAGGTAGATCCACATCTTGAAAGAACAGAAACAGAACACCAGATATTTGCTTTCCAATCCTCCCCTGCAATCAGTGCACAGGACCGAGTCAGTCACTGCCAATCAGAGAGATGAACTCAACTTCTGATTGTGATGGCAAACATCTGAATTTAGGCTGAGGCTCAAGGGCCTGGAGCTGGAGGTGAGCCTAAGTCAAACAGCACATTCCAGGCCAGCCTTCGACAAACAGACTTTATTTCAAAAACAGAAAGGAAAATGAAGTGTGACAAGGAGGTGGCAGAGGCCGAGAGAAGGACAGAGCAGAAAGCACCCCAGCACCTCACTCTGTGTGTGAAGTGTGAGGCTGTAGGTGACCTGCACTCACTAATCCTTCTTTAATCCACTTTCTAAAGAGGATCTACAGGAGTTTTAGGGCTATGTGTCATCAGAGTGCCAACAGAGGTGGACATTCTGCTAACAGTACTGCCTGCGAAGAGCCAACACCTGGGTGTGATCTGTAGCAGTGTTCTTAAATAGAGAATCCAAGCCAAGTTCTATTGTTTAGGGAATTCTATAAGTAACCTAACAGCTTTTTTTTAACCTACAATCTTTTCGTGACTAAACTAAAAAAAAATTCCTTTTTATTAAAACTATGAATGCTAACACACACTCTTAATTAAACCCAAAGCCATCCCAACAATCCCTTTAGAGTTTCCTGCTTCTAACAAAGGGAACTTTCATGCCACACAGTTCTTCCCACAATCATGGCCAGCAGCAGCACTGTCAGCCAATGGCAACCTGACTTCCCTTGCTGTGTAGGTACCAAGATAGTATCTTGATGAAAAGTAATGAGGGGGCAAAGGACAGATCAAAAGAGCAAGCTAGCACTAACATGACACTTGCATCACCATAATCAGGGGACAACGGAGCTGAGAAACCCATGAGCAGCCGGCATGACCCACACACTCATCACCACAAAGCTAGTACGCAGCCGCATTTTGGAAAGCTGCAGTACAGCTATGAGATAGCCACTTTAATTCTTGGATACTTAAAAACTAAAATGTTTATGAGTAAGCTCTCTTTAGCATGTTTTACTCCCTGCCTCCTAACACATAAAATAACAAACAGCTACAGCAAGTAAGTGCCTGCACACGAATTCTCATCCTTGGCAACTTACTAAAAACAGCACTGACCTGGACTCTTCCACCAGATATTCCGATTTAATTTTGTCCTGAGCTGGAGCCAGGAATCAATGTATTCTTTTTGAATTATTTTTCTTAGAATACAAAGTACTATGTTTCATTATGGTTTTTCATATAGAACTTGTTTTTGTTGATCCTCTTCCCACACTCACACCCACATACATGCACGAACACACATTAAAAGCTAAGATCTATATGAGACAGAACATATACGGTTCCTTATCTTTCTGAGTCTGTGTTACCTCACTTAATAACTTCCAGATACATCTACTTTTCTTCAAATTTCATACTTTTATTTTTCTTTATGGCTGAATGAAATTCCATTAAGTTTCAACAGAGGCTAGAAAGATGACTCAGTGGGTAGAGCACTTGCCATATAAGCCTAACTACCCATATAAAAGCCAGATGCAGCAGGGCACACTTCCGTAATCCCAGCACATCCCTACCAGAAAATGAGAACCAGAGACAGGAAAATCACTAGAAGCTTGGGGGCCATGTATATGTAGCTGTGTACAACAAGAGGCCCCATCTCAACACATGGAAAGTGAGGACTGACCTCCTCATGCATGCAAGTGCACACAGACACACACAGACAGACAGACAAGAGTTAGTTCCAGACAAGCAGATAAATATGGTGGTCTATACCTGTATTTACAAGCAAGATTCTATCTTAAAATAAAACTAGAAGGAAAGAAGTTCCCACAGAATTCTAACATATTCAGACAAGGCTTTGAGCCAGTAAAGCAGAATGTGATTTTTCTCCACACCTGTTTATCTGTCATGCTCTGGTCTTATAGTGGTGATATTAATGGGCTGAATTGATTAACCAGCTGACTCCAAATGCCTCAGGTGGCCCAAAAGCTCTGTAAATCCACATACCGTACCAAAGAACAAAATCCCTGCCAACACAACTGCTTTCCATTTCTTTGGAATGTCTGAGAATGGGAACTTTAAAACTTCACCACTGCCGGGTGGTGGTGGCACACGCCTTTGATTCCAGCACTTGGGAAGCAGAGGCAGGCAGATTTCTGAGTTCGAGGCCAGCCTGATCTACAGAGTAAGTTCCAGGACAGCCAGGGATACACAGAGAAACCCTATCTCGAAAATAGAAAAAAACAAAAACAAAAACAAAAAAACTTCACCACTTAAAATTTGACTTAAAATATTTAGGGCTAAAAAAAAAAATCTCAAATTTCTCCTGGAACCGTTTAAGATTTTTTTAGTAACTAATTCCTTATAGAGAGAGATTTTAGTTTGTAATTCATCCAATATAGTCTAGTTTGTCTTTGCTAACGAAGCTGGTGTGATAACTACTCTTTAAATTTTGTCTTTATAGAAAATACAGTCAAATGGCAATGTTTCAATTACCCAAAACACATACAACTTACTATAGTCTCCTTGACGTTGTGCTGCTCTGATATCTGGTAACTACCTTTGGCTACACAAAAAGTATGGAGAAGGTCATAAAAATGAGTGTTTTTTTTAATAACTATATGAAATGTGCCCATTCCTGAATAAGTCCAGTCAAGGAAGAGACTAATTTCTTGGACCTGGAGAAATGGCTTACCATTTAAAAGCACTGGCTGTTCTTCAGAAGATCTGCATTCAATTCCCAGAATTTAGATGCTGGCTCACAAGCTTCTGTAGCCCCAATCCCAGGGCCCTGGGCACTGGGCACCAGGAACCATGACCAGGCAGCAAATGTGCACACGTTGCACAAACATACACACAGGCAAAACACCCAACACAAAAAAATAGTATTTTGTAAGGAACCGATTCTTACAAGGCATCAACAACAAAACTGCATTACTCAAAGAGCAACCGAAGCAGGTGTGTTGATGCCCTGTAATCCAAGCAGTCACAAGCTAAAGCTGAAGGATAACAAGTTGAGGCAGCTTGTGCTACACGGAGACCCCGTTCTTTAAAAAAAGACAGACAGACAGGTTTGAATATTTAGATATGTATTTCATTTTGAACACTCACAGCAATCAGGAAATTATTACAGGCCCATGGTGAAAGGCACTCGAGAGAAGTAGAATACACTGGTTAAAGGGGAAGGAGAGCACAGGGTTAGGAGTGCTAGCTACCTGCTCTTAAAGAGGACGTGGCTTCCACTCCCAGCACCCTCAGAGCAGCTCACAGCTATCTATAAGTCCAGTCACAGGGATCTGACATCCAGGCAAAACACTCATACATATAAAAATAAATAAATGAAATCTTTAAAGGGGAATTATGGGATAGGAGAGGACTAACTGCAGTGAGAAAGAGGAGGCTGGGTAGAAGAGGGAAATGGGCCGGCTAACAAGTCACATGGAAACCTACAACAGCAGAAGTTCCTACGACTCATCTCTACACAGACATTAAAAGGGTCAAAGTGGAGTTACCTTGTAACAGAGCAGCGATGCCACTACCACACCAGACAGCACTGGCTACCAAAGGAGAAAGCCTTGTCCCGGAATGGGTTACTTCCTCTGACGTTGTTGACCAGTGAGGTCCCTAAAGACCTCCAAACATTATAGGCTATTGCCAGATCCTGGTTACCTTCCAGACCTGGATGGTGAGACTCTTACTCCTGAAGACACCACACACTCAAGTCATAGAACGTGGAAGAACTAGGCTGAACTCACCTGGGAACTTAATCCCTACTGGCTAGCTCTCACAGAAGCGAAGGTACTGGGCATGCTACCAGAGGAGAAACATAATCAGTGTCACCCAGGTATAACCCTGGGGACTATGACAACAGCCTGTTATGACTAACAAGACAATACATCTGGCAACTGTGGCACAAACATTATGGGAGAAACCAACCACTTTCTACTGGGACCTAGGGCTCTCTCCACAAAACGAAATTCACACTTAGTACCATTATCAGACCAAGAACCTGTGGCTAGAGAGATAGACTCTAAAAGAGAACCTACTATTATTATTCTGCTTAATAGACATGCTAATTAAAATAAAGTCTAACGACCTAGCATTATACCCCATCATTGTGAGCCTATGCGGTTAGACTGCAGTCACTGGGGGGCTCAGCCTGAGTTAGAACTTTCTAAAGTCCCCATGTGCTTACCTGTGGACTGGATCTCACAACACCCACCTGGCTGAGATACTTTTGCTTTGTTCCTGTGTTCCTCTGTGCAACAATGAAATCACCCTGCTTCTAACAGCATCAGAATCAAGTGGGATGAACTGGCAACTTCATCTCTGAGTTTCTTAACCAGTATTAGAATAGCTTGTCAATTTCTAAATTAAATTATGCTGGGTGCCACTGGGCGGTGGTGGCGCACGCTTTTGATCCCAGCACTTGGGAGGCAGAGGCAGGCAAATTTCTGAGTTCGAGGCCAGCCTGGTCTACAGACTGAGTTCCAGGATAGCCAGAGCTATACAGAGAAACCCCGTCTCGCAAAACCAAAAAAAAAAAAAATTATGCTGGGTGTCTGGTTAAGAATGAAAGTGCTAATCAGCATGGAAGAATGACCACATTACCTTGATTACTGCATCTTCCAATCCACCAACCCAGAGTACCTCTTAGTTTATTAGTTTATTTAGGTCTTCTTTGACTTCTTAAGCTCCTCTTCTGCAGAGAGGATCTGCTGCATGTTTCATAGTTACATTTATACATTTATAAGCATTCCATGTTTTATTATAAATTATACTGTTTTAACATTTTAATTTTCAACTGTCCCTTGCTAACTGTATGTATGCATGTGTAAAATGAGGGATAGATGCACATGTGCCACAACACAAGTGCACAGTATAGGTCACAGGACAATTTGGTTAAGTTGTTTCTCTCCTTCTATCTTTACATGAGTTCCAAGTGTCAGTCTGGGCATCAGATGTGTATAGCAGGCACCTTGACCCAACCTCACCAGCCCTCTACCTGCTTTGTATCCAATCTTATAACCTGGGATCTGGTTCAACTCACTTATTACTTCTAGTAAGCACCTGTGTTCAAGGAGTCCAGAAGAGGACATTAGATCCCTTCGAACTAGAATTACAGGCAATTCTGAGTCACCAAACATTGGTGCTGGGAAAGAAATTCTGTTCCTCTGCATAAGCAGCAAAGGCTCTCACAACTGAGCCTCCACTCCATTACTGTAGGTTTTTATTAATACATAATTATGCTTATAAAGGAAACACTTTCCCAAACCGTACTTCTTCGCTTTTCCTCTTCCTCCCCTCTCAGTTTCCTTACAGGACAGACGCCCACTCTTGTACAAATCATAGTTCAATGAGTGCTAATCTTTTTCCTACTGCAAGGTATCACTTATTAAAATCTGTTCTTACAACTTTAGCATGTGGCTTTATCTTTGATAGAATATAATTGTATGCAAGTGTTTATAATACTGAAACTAAAGGGTGAATTTTACTGTGTATAAATTATGACTGTTAAAATTTTAAAGATCTGTTTAAAAAAAACCAAAATTTTCAAACCATCAGCAATAATTTACCTTAGTAATAAGTTAGGTCAAAAAAAATCCCAAGAGTCATGCGCTCCTCTAACATGCTGAAGAGTCACGAGCATTCCTTTCCCAGTTCCTGTTTCTAGGAACGACTAAATGCATGCGCTTTCTCAGAGACACGCAGTGACCAGCAATCTGCTGACCACACCATGTTTTTACACAGCTCCATAATTAAGAATGAGCTCTAGATTTTTTTTTTTTTAAGAATTGAAAAACAAACTCCAGAAACAAAAAAGAAAAACATGTAACAAGGACCGTATGTGGCCTGCCAAAAACTAAAGTATTTACTATTTATGCCTTTATAGAAAACATCTGCTATACGTCTCTAAACCCTGCTACTCAAAGTGTGGTCCTTGAGCCAACAGGCTCAGGAACATCTCCAACTCCATCTGAGCAAAGAATCATTAACAAGAGCACAGAACCAAAGTGTTGCCTTTCCTGATTGTGCTCTATCAGAAACTGCAGTCAGTACATAATATGAAGAAAAGTTTATGAAACTTTTTTTTATTTAACACTAAGGAATATTCCCAAATGCCTATAAAGCAACTGGCAAATTGCTTGATCAATTTAGAAAAACACCAATTAAATCTCCATATGTGACTCTACAAATACAAAGTTACAAGACAGTTCAACATCAAAATAAACTATTTAAAATTATCCTTCCAGATAATTTGGAAATATCACATGCCCATATGGAAGAAAAAACAATGATAAAGACTCTTAAGTTTCTCAGAAGTGCCCATTTCACTCAAGCCTTCACCTTGCCAGGGAGGTGTCCTATCACAAGTTTTTTTTATCAGAACCTCCAAGAAAGGCTTGTGAGTGATCAGATTACCAGTCCTGACACAAACCAAGTGCTTAATTAAAAAGCAGGTACATGCTGGCCAGTGGTGGCACACACCTTTAATCCCAACACTTCAGAGGCAGAGGCAGGCAGATTTCTGAGATGGAGGCCAGCCTGGTCTACAGAGTGAGTTCCAGGACAGCC
>NW_022196903.1:128388270-128406305 GCF_008632895.1 Mastomys coucha
AAAAAAAAAAAAAAAAAAACAACCTAAGCAGGTACATGTGCTATTTACATTCAAATGCTACAGACATTCTAGAATGCTTCTTTTTAGGAATAACGGAGAAGGAAGAAACTTCCCATTTATATTTAACAAAATTATAAATACCACAAAACATTAAAGCTGGTCAGTGATCAAGGGGTTTGCATCAGCACAAACTGCTCTCACACTGGAAGTATTCAGCAATATGGTTAATAATGCAGCATACCAGAGTCTAGGGTCTCCTACCTTCCCCATTCCCCACCCCTTGTCCCTGAGGTCTGACAAATTCTACTGATTTCTTTCTTACATCAGTGGTTCTCAACCTTCCTAATGCTGTGGTGACACCAACCATAAAATTATTTTTGTTGCTACTTCATATCTGTAATTTTTGTACTGTCATGAACTGTATTAAGTATCTATCTGATATGTAGAAAATCTGATGTGCAACCTCTGTCAAAGAGTCATTCACATCCCCCTGGAGGTTGTAGCCCATAGTTGAGAGCCATTATCCTACATGAAATACTCATTACTAACAATAATATATATTTTCTATTCAAGCTTAATTCTGTATTAATTCCAGAGTAAAAGCTTTGAAATTAATGCAATGTTTAAAAGGTAATCTTTTTCTATACTAAACTAAGTGGTTAAAAGCAATTACTACTCTTGCAGAAATCGGAAATTGCAGTTCTAGGAAACTGGAAACCCTCTTCTGAATTCTGCTGGCACCAGACACATGCAGCATAACACTCATACTCATAAAAATAAATATTTTAAAAGGGAAAATAAATATTTGTCTTTTTTTTCTTTTTAGAAAAAAAGAAAGTTGTCAGTGTGAGGAAGGAAACCTAACCTGTTCGTTCACCCAGAGCTGGGTTTCCACCATGGGAAGCACCACAAGACTATAGCACCTTAGGGGAAACTCTCAGAACACAAGCGCCAAGATCAAATGCCACTCTCACCCAGACATCCACACTTGAGACTGCTGAGATAAGCTCCTTGCCTCCACTCATTATCTTACTTTGAACTCAAAAGTGAAAGCTAATTGGTGGGCACAGATGAAGGAGTGGGTTTGGTTGGTTCTTTATTGCACTTAACCTCTCTCTCAGTGAGCTATGGATACCTAGAAGAACTAGTAAAATTGCTAAATTCAACTAATATAAGAATATAGTCTGAAGGCCTTTTAATCAATGCCTTCAAAAGTAAGATCAGTAAAACACTCAGGAGGTTGATAAATTATCTCCATTTCTCAAAAGACAGGCACAGCCTCCTTCAGGAGGACCCTCTTTTCATCAGCACTTACTCACTCTTGGATTACGGAGCCTGCTTGCCTCCTAATTTATTTTGACCTCAATGCTTCTACTCTGGCTTTGAATTAAGAGTGTAAACATATTTAATCGATACTAAAGAATTAAGGATATGTGGTTACAGTCCTACTTTGCAACAGTATGCACATCTGCTATGCATCACAAATCATGAAAATTAATACCAGGCTGTCCTAAGCTGTCGGTTAGTGTCCACATGAATAGAATTTCGTTGCTGTGTCTAGCCTATTTGTAATGCTTTCTGAAAAATAATTTTAAATGGAATAAAGTACAGAAGAAAGGCTTCATCTCCACTGAAAGGGATTGAGAGTAAACACTGAGTTTCAAAGACAACAAAACTGTTATACCAAAAATATAAAAATATTTCATACTGACAAATTAGATACAAGCTACTTTATACAAATTTATTGCATTACAAACATGTATTTTCTATGATTAGGTAAGAAAAAAATCATGAACATTTTCAAAATCTTCATAAATCCTTATTTTGGTATAAGCATTCAATCTGAATCTAGCTTTCCAAAATAAAGATATTCAGAAATTTTTGGTTGCAATAAAGCTAAACTGAATAAATGCTCACCCTTTAGAAGATGTAATTACAGAAAAAGATATCAGAGTTGAGCTATAAAACACAAGCAAACCAAATCTATATTGTCACAATTCACTTCATGATCCTTAAGTTACTGATCTGTTATTAACATTCACACTAGTAATATAAAATACATTAAGTAATCTATTACAATATGTAGGCACATCCATCTTCCATCTCTCTAAATTCAAATTGCACACACATTCAAGTTTTGCATGTTTTACAGCTCTAAAGAACGCGTCCAATCCAGCTACTTTAACAGGCAGTGTTAGGCAGTGTGTGGGAGGTACAGTGCTAAGTGGAGCTGCCTTCCAACATAGTAAACACAGAAGTGGGAATTCCTGGTTCTAGCAACTTGGTAACAAGTTAACCAGAAAACTACCGCTTTTTACTTGATTTGTACAGATCAAATATATACCCAGCATATATAGGGTATCAAGGATGGGGTGATCTTCAGTGACCAAACATGACAGAAAAAAGGCAAAATTTGCTAGACTTCGTGGACAACAACCCTAGAGGGTTTTCTTATCCCAGAATCTAAAAGGTTTCTATGGTGGTGGCAAGGGAAGGAAAAAGACAAACCCTAGAACACAAGGAAGCCTGTGTTAAGATTCCTTCACAAGCACTAACCGGATGAACAACTCAAGAGAGCAAGGAGCCCACCAGCAGAGAAAGCGAGCAGCGCTTGTCTCATGGCTTAACCCACTGAAAGACTCGCCAGACACTGTAGCCACAAAGTGCCCTCACAAAGGTTGAGAGTTTGAATTTATCATATATAGTACAGAAACTCCCAGGTCCAAAATTAAATACAGAGCCAGGCATAATCACTTGGACCTAAGAGGCTGAGACAGGAGAATGAGCACAGTTGGGAAGAGACCTTGTACTCCCAAGCAGGGCCATGGAGTTGAAGACTACCCAGAACCACAAAGACTTGTCTCAAACCAACCAAGCAAGCGAAACGTCTTATTCTTCACCAACACAAAATGTCCTTCTTCCTGCTCAGAAGGTAACTGTGAAGCGTAGACTGCCGGTGAGGAATGTGGCTGGAGGTAGTGCTTACCTACCACTCCAGAGGCCCCACTTTGAATTCGACAAATTGGCAGCAAAAAAAGCAAACAAAAACAAAGTCTTACAAAGAAAGCTTTCATTAAAAAACAAAGCTCTGAAAATATTATGCTATATAAAGTCATTTAGTACAAATGTTTCCTTCCAGTATTCCCTTAATAAAAGTAGACTTAAAATACAGAACAAAAAAATTAAACAACTTCATTCAGTAGGCAAAGGCAAACAGAACATGAGCTGGAGGCCAGCCTGGCTTCACAGTGAGTTCTCAAGACAGCCAGATCAACACAGCTGAGACAAACACACACACAGACAATTACAATTCATTAACTTGACACAAAATTATGAACATCACTGTACATAAAGAAAAAAGTGGTTGAGGGATAGAACATTTTCAGGAAAAAAGGTTCTATTCTAATATTAGAGAACACCTATATATGCTCAACACATTGCCTCCCAATGACCTAGATGCACATCCCAGAAGCTGATTAGGCACAACTTATATTTCCTGACAAGACTAATAATTTTTCTAACATATTACTCTTCATCTTTAGGTAATAACAGTTTTTATTTATCTGTGTCTTTCTATTTAAAAAGGCAGTGAAAAGGGAGCAAGGGGTTGTTTCACAGGGAATAAGAATTTTAAAATGTTCCATGTAGGGCCAGAGCAAGCAAGGCCAGAACGAGAAGAAAAAGTGTCTGAAGATAGCTACAGGGTACTTACATATAATAAATAAATAAATCTTTTAAAAAATGTTACATGTATAAAAATATGTATATAATAAAACCATTATTTTTACAATGCATATATGCTAATAAAAATGTTAGCCCACTTCCAAATAAATACTAATTTAACTAAAAAGTAGAAAACAGAAACCATAAATATAAGTTTCTTGGCTACATTTTCCATTTTGCAATTAAAACAAAAAAAAAACCAAAACTCCTTTTATTTTAAAGTACTTTAAAATGTAAGGGGTAGGGGCTTAAGTAGGTTTTAAAGGCAAAATAGCTGTGAATAAGGAAAGCCAGTGTAAAACACGCAATAAGAAGAGTAGAATCAATGTTTTAAGGACCTGTTCTGTAGGAACAATTCTAAACTTAGCATGAGAGCCCCAAGCTTTCTCAGCTACTCCGAGGCTACCAAGACCAGCCTGACCTGAGTGAGACCTGAGCTTATGGGACAAAAAGACATGATGGGGGATGGGGATGCAGCAAGAACCTGAGGAAGGAGGGGATACACAAGAAAACATGGGTGGGGAAGAGCTACAATACAAGTACAATACATACAGGTAGGAAACTGCAAGAATGAATAAATTTTAAAATACATACATAGATAAATAAGTTATCACTTACGTTTAAAAGAGGGGCAGAACCCCACAGTTCTAAATATAACATACCCAAGTTGCTGACTTAAATTTATACATGTGAAATAAAAAGTTCAGAATGCTTTCATAAAATGTCTACATTTGTAGTAAGACAGAGTCTACTCTGTTCTGGGGAACTCATTGATATAACCTGGCCTAGCCTCAAAATAATGGACTACTCCTGTCTCAGACTCCCAAGTGTTAGGATTATAGGCACAAGCCATTATACCCAGCTCTCTTAACATGTCTCTTCTGAAACTTGATGTAACAGTTCAGGAGCTGGTGGACAAGATCCTGGGTTCAATCTACTTTGTTACAGCATGCTCCTACACCTGTGACTGTTCTTTGCTCTGGCCTGGGCCCCTCCTCCATTGTCTTTCTCACTTTTCTGTCCTAGTCTTGTTGCTGTCTCTCCTCCACTAAATAACTCTCCCGTCCAGTCGGCTTGCATGACACCTGCATTCTGTTACACTCCCTTCTGCTCTTTTCCTCCTCTCTTAGATCTCATTTCTTCTTTCCTACACACACACACACACACACTCACGCTCACGTGCATGTGAGTATACACACACAGGGCTGGGGGAACTAATGTAAAGAATTGGTGCGTGTGTGTGTGTGTGTGTGTGTGTGTGTGTGTGTGTACGTGTGTGTGCGTGTGTGAGTAGAGATAAGAGCACATGTGTACGTGTGTGTGCGTGTGTGTACAGAGGTGAGAGCACATGTGCACTTTACTGCTGCAAGTGTGGAAGAGGCTAACTTCTGTGAGTCAGCTCTCTTCCTACCCTGTGGGTTCTGCAGATCAATCTCAGGTTGCCAGGCTCAGCAGCAAGTATCTTTGCCCACAGAGACATCACAACAGTTCCAAACTATAAACATTAATTCAAAGAGACAATGCTAAAATGTACACTTTCTTAAAAATGCTTTATATTCTTAAGAAAAACAGAATGTATTAAAGAAAATACATTATATGAACACTATTTATTTATAAAGTTCAGCTATTCAAAGCATATTTATCAAACACCTGAATGTGGCAGGAACTAGTTCAGTCATCTTGATATACCAGTGCAATACATATTTTAAAACATAACTTACGATAATCTCCCTATCAGATATCTATATAAGGTATAACCTAACCCTTGAGGTTTTGAGACATAATCTTACAATATATCTCGGGTTTGGCCTTGAACTTGCAGCCAGGCTTGCCTCTAATTCTTTATCCTTATACCTCCATCTCCTGATTATTTACACAAACATTTTAAGTAAACTTTTAGTGTTACTATTATACTTAACAATGAATATAAAAATATATATATCTTTAAAACATGCCATTCAGTTGGCTAAGACAGGAAGATCACTGGCCACAAACAGGATGAACTCAAGCTGAATCACTGACTTAGGAGAAATATTTAGTGATTTGGAATCAAGCAAAAATTACTTACTCAGAATTACTATGGGACTTGCACCTGAACCAGGCTGTCAGTGTCACCAAGGTATAGAAGCGTGGAAATCCAAATGAGGTGCTTTGTTTTTAATTACCCAAGAATGTCCTCTACCCAATATAAAGGTCGACACTGCTTTCTGGAACAATTTTATAAGACACATATTTTCTTACTCGTTGGCCTGACTTCTACACTACCAAACAGAAGTACTGAAAGCAAAGGGGAGGGGAGGCAGGACCAGACTAATAGAGGCCAATTTAGAAAGCTCTTCCTCCGGTCTAGGCTAAATGAACTGATAACACAAAGGAACTCCACACATCCAAATGCACACAGATATCTGCACCAGTTCCCAGGACTCAGCTGTAGTCATCCCACTGGCTCCTTTCACACAGCGGTGCAGAGCGCTCAGCTGTACAGTCATCCCACTGGCTCCTTTCACACAGCGGTGCAGAGCACTCAGCTGTAGTCATCCCACTGGCTCCTTTCACACAACTGACTCGTCTGATTCTCAACTCCGAGGGTCCTGGGGTTCTAAAAAAGTCTACTTTATTCCTCAGCACCATCTTTATCTGAACTTTATCTGCAAAATAAACTTCATGTTTCCCCTAGAAAATAAATCTGGAAATCATCTCTTCTGTGTGACAAGTGGTAAATTCTACCTGTAATTCTTTTTGCACTAAAACCACAATCTGTGACACAAATCTAAGATCAGTAATACTGAAAGAGTGATAGAATATATATTTTTATTCTATGAGTTTAAAATACAATCAAATAATTTCCCTATTATACCAATTATCAGATGTATACCATTTAGACAAATTTTACTTGTTCCCAATTACATGTTAATCATATTTATTTATATTGTGTATGTGTGTGTTGTATACCACAAGGTTGCTAAACCAACCAGAACTGTGCTACCAAAGCTGTAAAACCATGGACCAGAATAAGCAACCCGAGCTCTAACTCCTTCTATACTGCCATCTCCAAATACATGCAACATAATAAACATTCTGTGAAAAGTTGTTTCTCCCAAGTTTTCTATCCTTAAATAGGCAGTATATCCTTAAAACTATACCTCCCTTTCTTCTCAAATGAAGTTAAGAAATGGAGAGGTCTAAAACAGATTAACCATTAGCCAGCTAATTTCAGTTATCATCCTTATAGAGGTAAGAATAAGTTTATCAAGAAGAAAAAGGGGGTGAGGATGGTAGACCATAAACTTCTAATCCCAGCTCTCAGAAAGATGAAGCAGGAGGATTACAAATGCCAGGCCAGCCTGAGTTACACTGTGAAACTCTGAGAAATCCTGGCCAGAAGGGAGAGGGGAAGAGGCTGGGGGCTGGGTAAGGGGAGAGCAGCCTTTCAGAAGACTTCCTCCCTAACGAGCAGGGAAAAGCACCAAATCTGTGATCTCCAACAGCAGTGACCGCAGACACACCAGCACCCTCAGACCTACAGACCCTAAGAGCAAAATGCCAGCTCCACGCCTCAAGACTGTTTCAGAGTTCTCTAGAGCCACATTCTTATCAGGAAAGCTCACTGTGCAGTCTAAGGCCCACCCTTCTGATTCCTAACCCATCTTCTGATGCATTATTAAGATCTAGGAGGGGTTGGTGAGGTGGCCCAATGGTTAAGGGTACTAGCTACTCTTCCAGAAGACCAGAGTTCAATTCCCAGCACCCATATGGCAGCTCACAACTGTGTGTAACTCCTGTTCCAGGAGATCTGACTCCCTCACACAGACATAAAATGCAGGCAAAACACCAATATACATATAAATAAACAAATTTATTTTAAGGGGCCAGGGAGATGGCTTGGAGAGTAATGATACTAGATAAAGGCACTTGCACCAAGCCTGCCCAGCAGTTTGATCCATGTGGTTGGGTGAACTGCCCTGAAAGCTGTCCTTTCACTTTTGCACACCCTAAAAATATATATATTTTTAAAGGATCATCTCACTTTAATAGATACTCCTTTGTAATGGTTAACATTACATTTACAGAGCGAGCAGGGCCAGAAAAAAAATTACATTTAAAGTTTAGATTTTATGCTTGAGAAACAAAACAACAACAACAACAACAAAAAAAAAACAGCCTCTAATATGTAAGCCTCTTGCTTGTACAGGATGTATCCCTGGCAACTAACCATTTCCCTTTTTCCCAGTTGAAGACTATTCTTAAATTGACTGATCTTGTAAATTCTGCTGTTCTTGCAAGATAGTCATAAGACTATCTGCTGTTTCTACTGTTGTAGAACAGCAGTTATTCTTTTCAAAAAGAACTAAAACTGTAACTTTGTGGGTTTTGCCTTGGTAAGCCCTGGACTGATATGGTTAGAAGCTACACTTTGGGACTGCTCTCAGTGGTAAACTGAGTTGGGTTCTGTACTGGCTGGTTTTGTGAGCCAACTTGACACAGGCTGGAGTTACCACAGAGAAGGGAGCTGCAGTTGAGGAAGTGCCTCCATGAGATCCAGCTGTGGAGCATTTTCTCAATTAGTGATCAAGAGGGTAGGGCCCCTTGTAGGTGGTGCCATCCCTGGGCTGGAAGTCTTGGGTTCTATAAGAGAGCAGGCTGAGCAAGCCAGGGGAAGCAAACCCTCCATGGAACATCCCTCCATGGCCTCTGCATCAGCTCCTGCTTCCTGACCTGCTTGAGTTCCAGTCCTGACTTCCTCTGGTGATAAACAGCAATGTGGAAGTAAGCCAAATAAACCCTGACTAAGACAGGTTCCATACTTAAATAAAAAGTCTCTTCTTGTTAAATCTTACTCACGGTCATGATGAAGCTCTAAGCAACCCCAGATTCACGGCAAATTTCTCATCTTTTTACAACATAGCATCATCTTTAATATATGCTTGCAAATGAGACCTGATATCAAGACAAGCAAATCCATACAAACCTTTCTCTGACTTCCTACAGGTCCCACTTTAGTACGCAACATTAATTTACTCCCTTTACAAAGAGGTTTAAAACATTCTAATGCTTAAAACATACTGATCTTAAAAAAAAAAAAAATCAAAGAAACTCATTATAATATGAAAAGTCCTCAGAAGATGCCTTTGGGTTTAATAGAGTACTAGCTGAGTCACTGCAAGCTCAGGAGCACAGTTCCCTCCGTTTAGCCATAACAGTACACTGAATGCAAACGTGAAACAGCAAGGCTGGAAGGCAAAGGAGGGGCAATGTAGGCACCGAGACCATGTTGCGTGGTGCAGGGTTTCCAGTTTCAAGCCATCAAGCCATACAGCACTAGGGATGTAGCACAGTAGTGGGACACTCGCCTCGCCTGAATGAGGCAAGGCCTTGGGTTGAGAGGAAGTGGGCACCACCCCATTACTGCAAGATCATGAAATGTGTAAAATCCCAGCTAAGTAAAAATAAGTTATTTAATATTTATTCTTTCCATTCAGCATAGAAACAGTAAGTGGTATGTCACAGCTTAATATAAAAGATACTATTGCAAAATGCCTGTTTATGTGACAGTCTAAAATCAAGAATATTTTTAAAACATTATCTGAAGTGATGAGATACTAAGTCTTCCTTCTCTCTTTAAACAATGAAGAAAAAAGCCGACAACTATAAACATGGCTGTTCTGTAACTGCTGTAAGAAACAAAACTATTTACACTGTTTTTTATATTTTTTAATTTTATAAGCTTTATTTAAAAACTGCAAATAAAAATTATACGCCCAAACTAACCAGACCCAAAGTCTATACATCTCAATAAACTTCTATACAATTTAAGCATCAATTCTGAAGCCACAAAGCTTTAAATTTGATTTTATACTTTCATTTACTAGATATATATTTATGTGGGGTTTTGTTTTGGTTTTGGTTTTGGTTTTTTGGTTTTTAGAGACAGGGTTTCTCTGTATAGCCCTGGCTGTCCTGGAACTCACTCTGTAGACCAGGCTGTCCTCGAACTCAGAAATCTACCTGCCTCTGCCTCCCAAGTGCTGGGATTAAAGGCATGCGCCGCCACCGCCACCCCACTATATTTATGTACTTATCCACGATCAAAAACAAAAACAAAAAAAAATCCACACTAGTGTTACAGCTAGGAAAACAATCAACTTTACAGCCTTTTTCAGATCTCATGTCCATTGCCCACATTCAGTCCTTCCTAATCCTCTAACATTTACCCTTTCTTCTCTTTTCTAGTTACACTGAAACTATACCATCCATTTTCCCGGAAATATTTTAATTTTACTTTTCTTTGGAGCTGAACTGTATATGTGTGTGCATGTGTGTGTATGTGTGTATATATATACTACATACATACATATACACACACATACACACATAATCCATTCATCTGTTGACTGACAACTAGGTTGATTCTAATGCTTTGCTGTAGTGAATAAAGCAGTTACAAATGTACATACATACATACAAGTGTCTCTTAAGGTATGGTAATTAGTTCTCCAGATATACACTCAGGAATGAAATACTTGGGTTACATGGTTGTTCTAGTTTTAATTTTTTTGAGAAATCTCCAAACTGGTTCTATTAATTTGCACCCCCACCAACAAAGAATACATGGTGGATACACACTGTCTTTTAAGAACAAATTCAACTTTCCATAGTCAAGTCTACTTGACAATGAAACCCCAAAAGTCCTTTCTCTTTCTTTTCCCCTATCAGTGAGGGGGTATTTACCAATGAGGAAGACTAGGAAAAGAAACTGGAATGCCTTTTGTACATTACACACTTACCCACTTGATGGATCTAAGGCAATAGCTCTGGGTTGATCCAACTCTTGCCAAAATAAAACTTTTCGTAAAGATCCATCTAAATTAGAAACTTCAATACGATTAGTTTCAGAATCTGTCCAGTACAATTTTTCTCCAAGCCAATCACATGCCAGCCCATCCGGGGACAGTAATCCAGAAACAACAACATTCTGTACACTCTCAGTCTTGTTAAACTCTGTTCGTTTAATGGCTTCTTCGCTGACATCACTCCAGTATATCAAGCCATGACCAAACACAAAGTCCACCGCAGCTGCATCCTCCAAGCCTCCAACTACAATCGTTGCATTCTCTTTGCCATTTGTAGCATCAACCAATCTCAAGTCCCGTCTGTTTGCATAAAGCAACAAAGGGGCCGCTGAAACAAAAAGAAAAATAAGTAAGGAAGAAGAAAATGTATCAGATCTTATAAATTGAATCTTATAAACTCAAATCACCATTCGTGACTAAATAACTATCAAAAATAAGAAAGTGGGAAGTAAGAGGCTGGAGAGACAGCTCAGCAGGTTAAAATCACTTGCTGCTCTTCCATAGGACCTGGGTTTGCTTCCTAGAACATCAAATAGCTCACAACCACCAGCTCCAGGGTTCCCATGCCTTCTGGTCTCTGTGGGCACTGTACCCATGTGGTATGCATAATCTCAAACAATCACACAACCACACACATAAGTAGAACCCCAGTTTTTTTGGGTTTGTTTGTTTGTTTGTTTGTTTATTTTTTAAATGAGAAATATAGCAATAGTGAACTGGCACTTTAAAAAAGAATTGAAAGTAATTTCAGCTGGCTCTCTTATCAAGTCTATCAGATAAAATTTAAAAGCTTTATACATACTAAAAAGTGAGTCACTGGAACGCTCATACTCTGCAGGTGTTTGTGTAGCTAGCTGTCTGTGTGCAGTGCTGGTGATGAAGCCCGGGATCCTCCTAGAGACCAGGCAAGGAATCCCAGCAAGGAACTACATCCTTGGCCTCAACTAGACGCTTGTGAAGGGTTAGGTGCACAATCTACCATCTGATCCAGCCACTGCACACTGAAGTATTTACTCAAGAGAACTAAATACATGAGAATAAATACTCAAGAGAAATAAATGAAAACAATACAAACACCTATGAATAAATGTTCAAAGAAATTTGTTTGCAATAACATAAATTAGAATCAACCCAAATGTGACCAACAACTAATGAATAAGTAGAAAAATATTAATAGACTAAGAAGCATTAAACTGCCAGGCATAGTAGTACATATTTGCAATCCCAGCACTTGGAATAAAGAGAGAGAAAAATCAGAGTTCCGAGTTTTCCTTGGCTACACAGGGATTTTATGATCAGTATGGGCTAAAGGATACTGTCTCCCAAAACCAAAATCAACCATAATTTTTTAAATGTAATGAACCATTTATACATGAAAAATGAAATAATCTCTAAATAACACATGGAAAAAGATGCCAGACCAAAAAGAAAACATATTTAATGATGCTCATCTATGAAAGATTATAGAAAATGTCAACCAATCTATTCAGACAAAATCTGTCTTTCTTGAGGTAAGCAAGAGTGGGAAAAAAACAGGAACAAGAGCCAAGCTCCCCCACTGCTTTTCTGCAGAGCCAGGGACGGAGCCCAAAGCCCTCGAGCACTCAGCACTGAGCTGCATCACCCACAGCAACACAGAAAACTGGTCTCAATTATAAAGACAGAGGCTGAGTTTTTCTGCTTGCTAAGTGTAACTACTATAGACACTGACAACAGCATCAATTTCCCTGAACTCACTCCAGCTACATACATATCGAAACCTCTTCATTTTACCCTTTGCATAAGTAACACTTACTGACAAATAATATCAATACCTAAGTAAAACTTAAAGCAGCAGCCTAGTGCCGGGCAGTGGTGGCGCACGACTTTAACCCCAGCACTTGGGAGACAGAGGCAGGCGGATTTCTGAGTTTGAGGTCAGCCTGGTCTACAGAGTGAGTTCCAGGACAGCCAGGGCTATACAGAGTAACCCTGTCTCGAAAAACCAAAAAATAAAAAATAAATAAAAAATTAAAAATAAAAAAATAAGCAGCCTAGTAGAACCAGATAATAAATCCCTGCTGTCCAATATTAGTGATCTCTGATTAAACCTAATACCAAATCTAAATATAAACCTTACCTGAAAAAAATAACACTTAACTTCAATAAAGCTGAGTTACTAGGACTACAATAGTAGAAATTGTTTTGTTTTTTTTTTTTTTTTGCTAAATTTCTGACATTTACTTTCCCAATATCAAGCACCAATTAAAAACTGAGTGCCACTGTCCTATGGAGCTTCCATGACAATGGGAAGTCATTATTGTACACTGAGTACCCATTAACCGTGTGACCAAGAACACTTAAAATACAGCTAATGGAGTGTGTGTGTGTGTGTGTGTGTGTGTGTGTGTGTGTGCGCGCGCGCCCGTGCATACTGCCTGCATGTCTGGGCACCACATGCATGCTTAATGCCCACAGAGGCCAGAAGAGAGTGTCAGATGCCCAGACTGAAGTTACAGATGGCTGGCTGTGAGCTACCCTGTGACTATTAGAAGTCAGAATCAGGGTTCTCTACAAGAATATCAAGTGCTCTCACTGCTGAAAGTACCACTCCCTTAATTAAAAACAATCTAATTTGAAAAAATTAAGTGGCTCATAAAACTCAAAAAGAAAAAAGTAATGGTTAAACCCATTTATAGGACTATATTGGCCAAATTGGATTATGAACATGTTTTCTACCCATCTGTTAGATAACATGAGTTCCTGATCCAACCACACTGACACCCAAATTTCTCAGTCAAGAACATGTGTGCATTCAGTTTACTAGAAAAAGAAAACTGGCTGAATCCTTTCTGCTTACTATGTGTAACTACTACAGACACTGACAAGAGCATCACTTTCCCCAAACTCACTGCAGACATCCACAAATCACACTAATGAACCAGTCCAAATAAATGTCTTATTCAGCTTTTTATAGTATAAGCCAAACAGGAACATCTGAAAAAAAAATAACAACAAACAAAAAAACCAAAACATTTCTATTAGTGAAGAGTTAAATGCCAAAAGCTGCAGAAAACTAAAAAATAGTCCCAGGACATTTAAGTTGTACAATCCAAGAGTAGCAAAAATATAATAGTTAATGGATACTTTATGTATGGATTATCATCCATGAAAGACTTTATATACCAAACTTGTGTATGGCATTAAGTAGCAGCCAAATGGCTTTCATAATTTTCAAGTCAAACATTAATATTTCCACTGAAGTTTTTTATCTACAAAAATCTAAAAAACTTTCCTGGCAATTTAAAGCTTAAGGGCCTTCTGAGTGCCGTCAGTGTTGAAGGAGACCAGGAGCAGATGAGTGTCTTTATAACGGCACTAGTTATGACTGAGTGCTCTAGGGACTGTACACTATCAAAAAGTCTGTCTGTGCGGCTTACTCGTCTTCCGCATGAGCCTAGCCTACAACACTGCCACCAGAACCCGCTGAGTTGTGTGTAACCTGAGAGAACTGTGATACCATTTTATCTACTAGATGACGGATTGCACACACACATAACACCTACCATGTACTTACTCCACAGAGTTTACCTGACTTCATAACAATCACAACTCAAACAGAAATCACATCTCTTTAGCAACCACTTGCAGGAGCTCAGGAATCTACTCTCATGGCTGACTAGATGGGTGTATCCTTCCTCCCTTGCCGCTCCTTGAGCATCCCTCCCAAAGCTGGGCACTCAGTCAAAGAGAATAACCTTCCTGAATAAAGGAGGGCAGGTCTTTGGCCAGTATTCGAATAGCTGAACTTCTCTCCTTAGAACCTCCTAACAAGTTCTCAAGGTCCATTTATCCTTCATTCTCTTTTCTTTTTCCCTTGATGAAGACAAGGTCTTACTCTGTAAGCCAGGATGGTCTCAAACAAGACAGCATTCTCCCTGGGTTCTGGGACATAAGCATGGATCACACCATCAACATCTTATACATTTCAGAAAGTTCTCCGGGCCCGGGTGTGGTGGTCCACACCACCAATCCCAGCACTGGAAGCACTAACTGGTGGACCTCTAGTCTAGAAGAACAGCCTAGTCTATGTAAGCAAGCTCTCGGGCAGCCATGCTAACATCCCTCTTCCCTGTCCTCAGCAGGGTGTAGGAAATGCCCTTCCTTCTTTGTAGGGTCAAAGCAACACTTTAGGTTCACTCTCTCTGCAACTGAGTTCCATCGGTTGCTCGTATCTTCAAAGGCTCACGGCAAACTTAGGTATCAAACACTCTACCCAACTCTAACCTTGTTTACTTTCAAGAAAATACTTCTCTTTCCCCTAACTACACATCACTGTTCATCTTTATTAACTTCTTTTGTCTAACCTCACACACTCTATCCAACTGAACCTGCTTTCTCCAAGGCTTCAAGAAAAACTCCAACTAAAAATCTTTCCCTAGTCCTTATTCTTTATTTCTACATAGTATTCACTATAGCCCTACTGGTAGAAACACTACTTATTATTCTTGTTTATTTCAAATCTTCCTCTCCCTTCTCATATACACATAGTATTCCAAGACCCCAAATGAGAGACTACAAAACAACAACCCAGATTCTCTTTTTTTTTTTTTTCCGAGACAGAGTTTCTCTGTATAGCCCTGGCTGTCCTGGAACTCACTCTGTAAACCAGGCTGCCCTCGAACTCAGAAATCTGCCTGCCTCTACCTCCCAAGTGCTGGGATTAAAGGCGTGCGCCACCACCGCCTGACTCAGATTCTCTTCATCATTTTGAAACTCTACACAACTGATTTCTAAACTATCAACTTAACCTTATGTTTTATTCCCCTGGCCTTTTTTTTTTTTTTTTTTTTTTGGAGGAGGAGGAGGGGTGCTGCAATCTTCCTATCATTGACTTAAAATTCATTACCTTTCTCTCTAAAAAAACTCTTCAGGGATGTTATAATTCTTTGTGGATGGCAATGGTATAGGCCAGTGTGTGCAAGTGTGGGGTGGCTGCACTAGTCTAGGCATGCATATGTGGAAGCCAGGGTGGATACTAGATGACTTTCTGAGACAGGACTGCTCAGTAAGCCCAGGCTAGCTGGTCAGGGAGTCCCTCCTCCCCAGAATCATCTTGAACCCTGTCCCTAGTGTTGGTGTTACAGATGAGTCCAACAGCGCCCTTATATGGTTTTTATTTGGGTACCAGGAATCCAAACTCAGATACTTACACTTTTCATAGACATCTCCACAACCCAAGTCTCCTAATCTTACTATGGCATGTCTCCTCTTTTCCTAGTCTGCCAATTACTGTGTAGTTAATGCTTCTTTACTATTTCTTTAAATGTGCTCCCAATTTCTAGAACACCTCTGTTGCCCTAGGCTTCATGAGCTCACATCTAAATTTCCCTAACAGTGAATGATCTCAACAGTCCCCTTTTCCCACTTCATATATATTTATGTACTTCAACCAACTCAAAAGCCCCCTCATTCCCTTTATGTAAGACATGAAGCCTCAAAACCTTAGCCTTCCACTATATAACTTCTTCCTGGAACTCCAAATTCATCTTTATAATCTCAGCACATAAAAACAGATTTAACATGTGAACTGGGAACACATCACTGTATATGTCATCACCACTGTACTCACTCTCCTCCTCTCTCCATCCTTCTCTCTCAGTGAGCAGATCTAATGTCCTTCAAAGCTAAATTTAGATCTTATCTACATCCCTCATTGTTAGTGACCAGCCCGGCATCCAAGATACACTGAGGCAGGTAGCAATGGGTGATATCAGTGATTTCAGGATGAAAGTTGCTAACTTTTGGTAAATTTTCTCTTTCTTTAACTCTGCTATTCTATGGCCAAAAGCTGCCACTAGCTTCTGACAATAAATTCCTGCTGATAGCAGCAGATTAAGAAAAAAAGCTAGTTACTAGGGTTCTGTCCTCTCTGGCTCAAAGGCCCCTCCCTGGTCAGATGAGAGGCTCAGAGTTCATTAACTCTGTGTGAACCAGAGAGAAAAGAAAAAATTCAGACATACACAAGAGACACATATACTAGATAAAGCTGAAGAAAGCTACACCGTCAGTTTATAAAGGTTCTTAATTTTTATACTTTCTCAGGATAATTGATCACACAGTTTTCTAAGCATTTTTACATTCCAATAGTAAGTTTAAGGCAATAGTTCATGTCATAGATCAGTAAGACTTAAGGAATTACAGCAGAATTGTTTACATGACTCTCTATTAAGACTCATACTAGACTAGATATACCTGTTACTAGCTCCTAAAGTTCATTATAAGTTTAAAGCAATGATTTTTTCTAATGTCGTAAGTTAGCATGATTTTGTCAAGAGACAAATCATCTGCCTTGTGTAAGTCTTATATAGAAAGACTAGTCCATCATTTATTTTCTGTCCCTGTACCTATAATAAATTGTCCAGTCCCTGTTTAGGACCTTTAGCTACCAGACAATGGCCTTGTCCCTAACCTAGAGGGTATGTTTTCCTTGATGGTAAATTGTTCCAAACTTGCTTTCTTTTACTAGTGCAATTAGTTCATGAAACATGAAGGTTCATGGAGCTCTAATTACAGCTTTTATTCTACAGGAAGTTTGAGATTACTTGTATCAACTTAGGAATTCTATAAAATAATTATCAGGAATAATGAAGTCACCAATTCATAACACAGCGTTACTGCATGAGAGTATATCTTCATATTGATTCTGCAGGAAATCAGCCCAATAGGGTGGGCTGATGCTCAGGAATCATTAGGCTATGTGATAGTGACAGGAAAGACATTATCAGCAGCAAGAAGCAATCCTGGAGTGATGTGGGGTCCTTAGAGTGGTCTTAGACCACTCTAAGGACCCCACATTCTCAGAGCTCACCCATTGCAGCCATGCAAAACAGTGTGTATGTGTGTGTGTATATATACGTATGCATGTACATTTTAAGGCCATATGACATGTTTCAGAAGTCAGATCTTTCTACCACATAGGTTCTAGAGATCAAATGCAGGTCCTCATGCACCTTTACTCAATTAAAACATCCTACTGCTCCACACTCAGTTTTGATACTAGCTTTTTTTGAAGTATATTTCCTACTTCAGTAGGATCTCAGTTCCTCGGGAGTTAAGGGCTATATGCCTTTGAACTAATTATCCCAGGTGCCTAGTTGAGTCCACTGCTCACAGTAGCATGGTAAATATTTTTACTAATATTTAAAAGCAATCTTCCAGAACTAGGGATATAGTTAAAGTCATAGAGCACTTATGTAGCACTTACAAAGCACTGGCTAAATCCCCAACCCTGCCAAAAACAGTAACAAAAAAGTAATCTTCCATTAGAGTCAAACCTAAACTTAATTTAGGGACTGGCAAAGATGGATCAGCAGGTAAAGATGCCTGCCAACAAGCCTGATGACTTGAGTTCAATCCCCAGAATCCCCACAGTAGAAAGAAAGAATTGATTCCTCTAAGTTGTCCTCTGAATTCCACAGG
>NW_022196903.1:128406315-128412680 GCF_008632895.1 Mastomys coucha
AAGGCAGGGGAGGGCAGGGGAAGGGAGGGGAAGGGAGGAAGAAATTTACCATGCAGAGTAGTAGACTCCATGGCAGAGTGCTTACACAGCATGTACAAGGAAGGCCCCGAGAAAACAAATGTATATACAAAAGAACTTAAGTTCTAACCAAGAGTTCATAAATGTCCATGAAGCTACTCATGGTCTTGGTTTGATTAAAGTGTATTCAGACTTCTACTGTCCCTTAAACTCTGGCTTAAACACCCTCAGCTTAAGCAGATGTCGAACAGTTTCCTCTCCCTCCTAACTCCATTTCCTTTCCTCTTCTACTCTTCTCTTTCTTCACAATTTTTTGATATTCTGAGGACTGTATACATTCAAGGCAAGGGTTTATCACTGAGAACAATTCTAGCCCCTGAACATCCTCACTTAACCATCTTTCAGAAATCAATAGAACACATCACTTGCTAAACTGGCCTAGAGCTAACATCTGCTAACCCATTAACCTAGTCCCCAGGAAAAACCCATTCACCACCACCTGTGTAAGTCCTTCTGTACGGCTGTAAGGTTCCTAAAGATCCTGCTGTCAAAGCATACCCTGTGTGCTTTTCAGAGGGTTTTCCTGCATAGGCCTGCCTATATTTTATTTCCATTTGATATCTGTATGGTGGCTTAACTTCCATGGGAATAGTACTTCATCTATGGGCATGAGATAACTCTACCTCAAAGGCAGTGCTTTGGGAATTATTTCAATGTCTTTTCAGTTCAGAAACAGCAGCTAGGCTGTGTTCCTGTGATCAACTTTCTTTTTATGTATATAAGTGTCTGCCTTTATGTGTGTATGACTGTATGCCGTATGTGCCCTGGTGCCCAAGGAGGTCAGAAGAGGGCATCAGACCCCTGAACTGGAACTGTAGTTACAAGCAGGCATGAGCTGCTATCTGGTTGCTGGGAACTGTAGCTGGGACCTCTATAAAAGCAAGAAATGCTCTTAACCACCGAGCCAACCCTCCAGCCCTGAGAAAGTCTTAAACTGGTTCTCCAGACCTCTTGTCTGCTATAATAGCATAAGGAATTACTTCAGATGTTTCAAGCAAGCAGTTCCTCAGGCTCTGACACTAACAAAGTATTCCAGGGTCTTCTAAACTCCCAATGCCTCACAAATAGCAAATTTCTACTAAAAACAACTGAGAAGAACTTCAATGTCCCTAAAAACCTAAATTCTTCCCTTACTGGCTCCCCTAAGGCTCTATACCTAAGCATGACCTCGTTCACACACACATTCTTTTCCCTTCAATTGTTACCCTTCCCTCAGGCTCCCTTCAATCTTTTCATTTGCCTCCTTTCAATACCCCAGGCTCCTCAATGACGTACACCTTATTGGATTCTTCCTTCCATCTCCAAACTTCCAAATCCTACAGGCCTGCCTAAACGTGACCTGCCCATCCTCCAGTGGGGATTCAGGCAGAAGTCAGAAGCCCAAGCTATAAACAGGCTCTTAATCACTCAAATGAGATCTGTAGACACGCAGTATGACAGCTGGTCTTCCTTCAGTCCTTCATTCAAAACTTAGTCTACTTAACACATTCAGACTTTATACTGACTTAGCAAGTAACCTCAACTTAGTCTAGCAGTCAAAAACACAGTCTGGGGTGTGTGTGTGGTGTGTGGGTGGGTGGGTGTGTGGGTGGGTGGGTGTGTGTGTGTGTGTGTGTGTGTGTGTGACCAAGGAGATGGCTCAGTAGGTTAAAACACTTGCAACCAAGCGTGAGGATCTGAGTTGAATCTCTGGAGACCCAGATAGTCATGGTGCCACAAGTATAGTACATGAACATTCTCTGTCTCTGTCTCTGTCTCTCTCCCCAACCCCTTTCTCTCCCAGACAGATACATAGCTAATTGTGATGACAACATAAAAGAGAGAAGGGCTAGAATAAGCCCTTTTATATCATGAGCTGAAAATTCCAATCTGAAATATGAACTTTCTGTTGTATCTGCCATCTATGTAAGCTATTTTCCTACCTATGGATATATTTCAAAATTCCTTAAAGAAACTCTATTTAGACTGGCTTAAACATAATATAAATTAAACATTCCTAAGATATCCAAAATATACCTTCAGTTTTATAGGAATTATCCCAAATGTTCTAAGAATCCAAGTTAAGGCCAGTCATTACAGGCTCATGTCTGTAACCCTAACACTCAGGAAGCCACAACAAGAGGACTTCTGGGCCAGCCTGGGAAACAAGTCAGATGTGAGGAAATCTAGACTACACACAGTCTAGAAAAAAGAAAGAGAAAAAGAAAGGAAGGAAGAAAGAAAGTAAGAGAGAAAGAAAGGAAGAAAGAAAGAAAGAAAGAAAGAAAGAAAGAAAGGAAGGAAGGAAGGAAGGAAGGAAGGAAGGAAGGAAAGAAGGAAGGAAGGAAGGAAGGAGGGAAGGAAGGGAGAGAGAGAGAGAGGGAGAGAAAGGAAAAAGCTAAGTAAGTTAAAGTGAATGGGTAATCTGGCAAGAGAGACTAATTAAATATTGTTGGTTTACTAAAATTTACTCAGGAATGTGACTCAGAAAAGCATTCATCAACATCTACAAGGTCCCAGGTTCAATTTCCAGCATGAAAGAAATAAAAAATGAAATGTTACAAGTGGTAATTAGCATCTGTATCCTATGTCTTCTAAGTTTCTGTATGATACTAGCATAATTCATTTTGCTTGGATAATATTCTATTAAACTTTAACAGGTTAGTTCCAAATAAGCAAATATAACACCTGCATTTGCATTTAGCTGAACTGATTAATCTAACAAACTATTTTAAGAGCAATTATGTATTGTAATAAACCAATGTGAGGCTAGGAAAAAGCTTGGTTGATGAAGTAAGTGCTTGCTACATAACAAGCGAGGACTGAAATTCCCATCCCCAGAACCCATACAAAAAGCAGGGAATAGAAGTACAATTTAATTCCAGTGCTGGAGACAGAGGTGGGTGAATGCCTGGGGTGGGTGGATCCCGGGAACTCCAGTAAGGCAGCATGGCAGAATTAATGACCTACAAGTTCTGTGAGAAACCCTATCTCAACTGAGGAACATACCTAGCACTGACCTCTGGCTTCCAAATGAGCAACAACACTACATGTGCTCACATATGCATGCACACATACATACGTATACATACAGATATGCACATGTTCACACACACCATACACCAACCTATTGTAAAGACAGTATTCAAAATCTTTGGTACTAATAAAACTTCAGATTTGTGCTACATTAGGTCATAGATGTTTGTTACCTATCTAGATTATTTTAGTTAAACTATAATACTGAAACTTGTTTTCTACTTATATAGTTCCTTGCATCTTATTTTTATGGTAGAAGAACAAAGTCTATGAGCTTTTTAAAGAACACTTATTTTGTCACACTGAAAAGTTGTACTGGGCTGGGAATACAGCTCAGTGGTGATACGTGTAAGGCCCCAAGTATGAATCTCAGCACCACAAAAAGTAATAATAATAAAAATTATAAGAGAGAAAAGAAAAGTTGTCAGGAAACAACTGGCTATAAAAAGGTGAAAGACATGTATTCTTAAGTCCTACTAGTCTACTAGGAAATGCTGATGTGCAAGTTCCATAATTAAGTTCCAAGTAACTTTGTCTTAAAGCATCAAGTACTGCAATTACATGGGTTATAATTTTATATGCAAATGAAACTATTCAAAATAATGACACACAGAACAACTTCCTATGTAAGATATGCAGGCTATGTCTTTGAGAAGGGAAAAGGCAACAGTTTTGTGCTAAAAGCAAATGTTCTAAAATGAGTAAGAGGAAAATGTAGGATAAAATTTAAATGGCTATAAAAGTTTTTAATTTAATCATGACAAAGGAATTTTGTTCAAGTCAAAATTGGCTGGAATCCAATGAGTTTATATATGAATTTCTTTGGAATCCTTTTAAAAAAATTAAGATTTTGGTGTTCTTCTTAAAATTAACAAATATTCTTAATTCATAGGTATGAGATTAAAGAGGATTTAAAAGGCTTGCCTTTGCTTTCTTAATAAGTATAATAATCCCTGTGGACAGCATATGTTCTCTATCTTATCAGTATTCTCCAAGCTTAATGTTGGCTTTATTATGTGCTGGATTGTGTAAAACAAAAACAAGCAAACAAAACCTCATTTAAGAACTAGGATTTTTTTTCTAACCATTGTATCACCCACTGTGTGATCTACGATCCTACCTATTTAAAAATCACAGTGTGATTAAAATCAAGTATCACTCTGCCCTTTCAAAACCAATCCTAGATAAAGTATGTCTAACATACTGCCTTTTAGATTCTCAGAGGACCCTGACATATCACAAAAAAAAACTTTTTTTAAAAACATGTAAAAGTCCAAAGTTAACAATAATGCTTATCTGATCAAACAGCAGAATTCTATTGGTAAGTACTGTCAAAAGAAAGCCCATCCTCCCTAGGTTACCGGGATATAAGTAAGAGATTATTAATTATTCTGAATTACTTCAAAAGATGCACACAAATATAAAATAACTAGAAATTAAGGATGCACACTTTTTTCACCTTTAAAATTCTTGGTAATGGGTTAGTCATACCATGTGATTTATTCTGTCATCTACCCTGGATGCCTTCTAGGACACACTTGCAAATTAGCATATATTCACCTTCAATAAAAAAAAGTTGACAGTGAAAAGTTATTGTGTGCCAGAAGACCTTTGTGCGCAGGTATCTAAGGGCATCACTTTGAGATCACACCAGAAGACAGGAGTCAGGATCTAAACAGCTGGTAGATAAACAGATAGACTCATGAAGCAAACACACCGAGATCCAGCAAAACAAGAATGAACTGTTAAAGGGTGACAGTGGGGTTTGTTTACAATATTACTGGTGCTTTACATGTCCTACTTCCTGAGTGAAATAACTCTTCTCTCTCCCTCTCCCCCTCCTCCCTTAAATTCTCTATTACTGTTAACAGTCTAATCGTTTGTAATCTAAATCACCTTTTCACCTTGCCTATCTCACCTATTCTCCTATTCCAAAGCTCCTCCTGAATATAACTGTCTGCCTAGGTTCAGTGTGCCTCCAAACTGGAAGAACCACAGGTGTCATTCTGAAAGTGCTGCTTTAATCTCATGGAACCAGACATTTTTAAGGAGTGCCAGCCCAGTTGAATTTAAAGGCTATGTTCAGAGCTTTCCTGGAAACTTGTCCTACTGTCTAGCTCACAGAGTTCCCAGCTTCATGAGTACATTAAGGATGGTCACTTCCTGACAGGCCCCAAAATCCAAGACTTATTTGGAGAACATCTGAAAGATAGAATTAACCTAAATTGTATAGGTACTAGAATTGAAACCTGATGTTGAATTCTTCCCTTACATCCCTCACTTCAAGAGGCTTTTAAAAAAATCTGAGAGTCCTTTAAAAATTCTAACCAAAGTCATTAAACGACCCATTAGATGTGTGGCAAAATACCATTCTTATCACATCCATGAGAGCAATCAGGCCAAATCTAACGTAACTAACTTCACAGCCTCTTGTTCTATCTGCAAAGGAGACAGGTTTGTACTAAACAGCAGAGATCTGACAGAGATTCTCATCACAGTTCCCCACCGACTGGCTTGACCAAACTCCAGACTTCTCTCCTCCAACAGGCCCTGAAACTCTGGCTCACCCTACACTTAGCAGGCAGATGCACAACTTTCTTCCTCAATTCCAACTATCAGCTGACCAGACAAAAACATCATTGCCCAGTCAGACAGTTTTGATCATGCAATCTGCTTACCCCTCTCCTCTTGGCCCAACTCCCACAGAGTCCCTGCTGGCCCTTCTGGCCCTTCCCTAGAAACGAAGTGTTTGTGTTTTGGTGTTGAGACAGGTGGAGACCCTAAGGAAAGCAGTCCTGCTGAAATGAGCCTCTCTCTCGCTTACCCAAGCACATATCTGTTTTTATCTGCAATCCTATAACAAACCGTCTACTTACAAACTCCAAAACTATACTATTGATTAGATGGGTGTGGTACCATTGCCTGTAATCCCAGCTACTTAAAAGGTTGAATCCAGAAGTTCAAGGTCAGCCTGGGCAACGTACCAAGCCCTGTAATCATAACAATAAACATGATGGTACACTCACATAATCCCAGATGAGTTGGCAGGATTATGAATTACAAACCAACCTAGGCTCATGGTGAGACCCTGTCTTTACTAAAAGACTTAGGTAAAAAGGTAAAATTGGTACCTTCAGGAAGCACTGAAAGTGGAACTTCTGTCCACAGTACTAGCAATCCAGCCTGATGTTAGCTGCCCAGCTCTCTAATTATGTGAAATGAATTTCACACAGGACTTCCAGGCTCTTCTCTCTTCTTTTTTTTTTTTTTTT
>NW_022196903.1:128412718-128415884 GCF_008632895.1 Mastomys coucha
GGCTGGCCTCGAAGTCAGAAATCCACCTGCCTCTGCCTCCCAAGTGCTGGGATTAAAGGTGTGCCCCATCACTGCCCAGCTCTTCTCTCTTCTTTTAAATGTGACTTTAGTAGCAAAGACTGGGAATACAGTACAGTGGAGAGTGCTTGACTTTCTGCATAGCCCTAACGTGTGAGTACAGTACAGACACACGCATTCACTGAATCCTGACCACCTCCATTCACTCCCTACATGCATACCTAACACCAAGTACCCCACCAAAACTGTAGATAGGGTAACTTCATATAAAATGCCTACTATTTATACTTAACATAGACCTACCTCCCTGAATCCTTTATAAATCGTCTCAAGAATACTTATACGACCTAATAAGTGCTTTTAAAACAGATGTTACACTGGTGTTTAGGAAATAAATAAAGGGAAATTTGTATTGTTAAGCACAGATACAACTCTCTTGTGGGGGGAACTTTTAGGGATTTTGGGGGGGTGTTTTGTTTGCTTGCTTGCTGGCTTGGCTGGCTGCTTGCTTGCTCATTTGGTTAGTTGGTTTTTTTGGTTAAGAAGGGGGAAAGCATCACAATCAACCGTTTGAGTTCTCAATTTTCTAGTTTATTAATAGTCATCACCACCTAACAGTTATGGGCAGTGAAAGTAAAAGAGGCTGGGGGAATGGGCCAGTCCATAAAGTATTATTTTTAAAATGTTTTTGAAGCAAGAAGATCTGAGTTTAATCTTTAGAACCCATATTTAAAAGGGGGGGTGGTGGAACTGGAGAGATGTCTCAGCAGTTAAGAGCACTGACTGCTCTCTTCCAGAGGTCCTGAGTTCAATTCCCAGCAACTACTTGACGGCATCTGTAATGGGATCCAATACCCTGAAGACATCTGAAGACGGCTACAGTGTACTCATATACATAAAATAAATGTAATCCTAGAAACAGAGAGAGCAGGATAAGCAAAATCACTGGGACTCACTTGCCAGACCAACGTAAAAACTCTGCCTCAAAATATGGGAAATACATATAGAAGAACACACACACCTGTGTACATATGCACACAAAAACAGAAGGTAAAAAGAAAGGTGCACGTGGCAGTTCACACCTGTATTCCCTGAGGTTGGGCAGGACAAGTGCAGCAAGTTTAAGATCAACCTGAGCTACAGTGAGACTTTACAGTAGCCATTAGTCATCCTAATTCATATAAAGCAAAACATCAGAAGTACAATATTTCAGTAGTAAATTTAAAAATTTCAAAACATAGTCCTAAAATTATCAACTGGTAAGTAGTATCTAATAGCAAGAACTTAAATGCTTTACTAAACTTGGGTAAGTATTGATTTTTCTTTCATTCTGAGACACAATTTCATGTAGCCAAGCACAGCCTCGAGCTCTCTGTGAAGTGAGATTGACCCTGAGCTCTTGTTCTTCCTGTCTCTTCCTTGTAAATTATGGGATTCCAGCCACCAAGCCTGACTGGACTTGGCCACTAAGTCAATGTGTACTGTGGCAGTGCTCCTTCACAAACCTCCTTACCACTTCTCACCGAAATCTTGCTATGACTGAACAGAAAGCAGGCTACATAACTTGCGTGTCATAAGAGGCTCAGAATGACAGAAAATAGGGTGACAAACCCCACTCCTTCCTAGTGCAGTAGTCCCTCTACAAAAAAACCTTCACTAACCGTCCACAGTGAGCACAAGGCTCCCAAAGCAGCTACACTACACTTTGTTACTTGTTTCCCAACACATCTAAACTATGCAGACAAATCCTGTTCTCACAAAGTAATTTTCATCAATGGATATCTTTTTATAGAATCACCTTTGATACTGAAAAAGAGAAAAGTCCTTTTTGATGGTCAAAGTGTGGTTAAGGACACTGGTCAGTTTAACAAATGTGAACACCTCTAACTAAAGCTAAGGAAAAAGTTCTCTTAAAAAACTGATCAATGGCCAGGCGGTGGTAGCGCACGCCTTTAATCCCAGCACTTGGGAGGCAGAGGCAGGCAGATTTCTGAGTTTGAGGCCAACCTGGTCTACAGAGTGAGTTCCAGGACAGCCAGGGCTACACAGAGAAACCCTGTCTTGAAAAACCAAAAAAAAAAAAACCTGATCAATGGGTAAACACTTCTGGTAACAGTGAACTGAAACTTTCAAGTTTTATCAATTATTCTCCGGCCAGGTAAGCAAATCTAGGACAATTAAGCTGGGGTGAAAGCACGGGGTCAAACACAAGCAAGTCCTCATCACATCGCCATCACCACGTCACCAGAACCAGCCTAAAACCCAGAAGCTTGCCAGTCACTCCAGTGTGGCTCACAGCAAAAGCTCCCTAAAAGAACCCATTTAAAAAGATGGCTTAATGGATAAAGTGCTTGCTAAGCAAACATGAGGATCTGAGCTCATATCTCCAGACGCCATGTAAAAAGCCACCCAGAAACATCTTATAGTCTCAGGGCTGGGAGGTAAAGACAGAGGCCATCAGTAAGCCCCAGACCCAGTGATCAAAAAAGAAGGTGGAGAGCAACTGAGGAAGACGACTAATGCCTACAAACGGGGGTGGATGTACCCACACACAGGTGCACAAGCTTGCAAACACACACATAAAGGTGTTGTGAGAGCCAGGCATGGTGGCACCCAGGAGGCAGAGGCAGGAGTCTGAAGCCAACCTTGACTGTATAAACAGAGCTGTCTCAGAAAGGAAGAACAACACAACAAAAACTATGTCACGCAAAGAAAGTAACAACTGACCCTTTCCCCTTCCAGACTTCTCAAAGCCCATACATAGGGCAGAAATCCCCAAAACTGACCCTTGGCTTGATAAAGACTATAAGGTACAAGGAGACCAAGTGACCAACCAAAGCACAGAACACCAAAGTTAGGAAAATAAGCTATCCCAACTCCCATGCCAAAATTCATTTGACTGCCTCAAGATGTTGTAATACCTGATTTAAAGGAAAAATCCATTTTGGAAGACTCACTTTTCTAGAAATATTAGTTGTAAGCATTTCTGTTTGTTCTGATACCATTCACATTTCTACAAAAAAAAGTGGGCTGGGGGTAGGAAGACAGACAGCAGAGAACTGTCATATTAACAAGCCCAGCCACACTTGGGAGGCAGAGGCAGGCAGATTTCTGAGTTCGAGGCCAGCCTGGTCTACAGAGTGAGTTC
>NW_022196903.1:128415924-128425656 GCF_008632895.1 Mastomys coucha
AAAAAAAAAAAAAAAAAAAAGCCCAGCCACAAATAGAACATCTACATTGCACTCCCTTCCCCACAAGGCTCAAGGACCATCTCAGAGGAGGGAGTGAAAGATTTTCAGAGGCATAAGTCATGCAGGATCTGAGCAAACTAATGTCTTCTGGCCATGACAGGAGCGCTGCACACACGAACTCACAGCAGCTGCGGTTGGCTGGCTAAGACCCACACAAGATCAAGGATGTCTGCGCTCTAGCAGAGGTGGGGCAGGCTCAGGAGCCCCCCCACTACTGCTGAGGAGCTACAAATGATGGCTTCTGGAGGAAGAAGAGTCCGTTTTCTCTACATGTGTGGCCCCTGACAGGTTTACTATGCGCCAGTAAATGGTTCCGAACCCATGAGTATATGGGCAGCACAAACTGGACTTGGTACCCACAATTTTAAAGAGAAAGAACTCAAAGTTCAGAGAGGGTGAAAGCAGATCTGGGAGAAGTCAGGAGTAAGAGTTAGGAGAAGGGATAGGGAAATAAATATGACCAAAATATATTGTATGCATGTACGAAATTCTCAAAAATAAAAATATTTCTTAGAGTAAATAATAAGAATTTTAAGAAGTCTCCTCAAAGAAAACCAAGATACAGTACTTAACCAAATACCTACTTTGATGTCACTTAAAAACTTGTTTTTTGGTTTGGGAGTAATGGTCGTTGCTATCGATAAAGGTTTCTTTTCTTTTCTTTTCTCTTCTCTTCTTTTCCCAGACTGGCCTCAAACTTACTATGCTGTCTAGGACAGCCCTGCCTCCTGTCTCTACCTCCCAAGTGCATGTGCTTCCATGCTTGCCTTCAAATACTGTAATTCTTGCAGCTGGATTTAAGAGTGCACACTGTCGTCTAGAGGACCTGAGTTCAAGTCCCAGCATCCACATTAAGTGGCTCATAATCCCCTGTAACTTCAGCTCCAGAGAATCCATGCTTCTGCTTCTACGTCCATTATATACAGAAGCACATGATTTTTAAAAATTAATCTTTTATAAAACTGGGTTCTTTCCAAAAATTTTTCACCTAGAAAATCAGAGAGAATGTTTTTTCTATTGGTACTTGGGGACCTAACCTAAGCTGTGGGGTCTGAAAGAGCAAAGCCCTGTCCGCCTTACTCCAACTGTCCTGAGGAAGGCACTGAGATACACACAGGGGCTGCTCCAAGCACACTGGCCAGGGACCGGAGGAAAGCCCTGCTCTACCATTAACTAGCTGACTGATAGAGCCCCAACTTCTTACAAACAACCACAGTATCACCTACTTCAAGCACTCTTGAACCTTAAACAAATTAAATCTCTAATCAACAACAATTGAGGGCACATCCATAAATAAAAATTTTCCACACACATAAAAATAACAATATTTATAGCAATATGTGGTGAGACATGTCTGTCACCCCAGCCATGGAGTGAGGGTGGGAAAGGAGAATAGTTGAGTTGCATTTGGAGGTCAGCCTAGGCAGCACAGAAAGATCCTGTCTTTAAAACATTTTTTAATTAATATTTGGAAAGTACTCATGTGTTACTTCATTAAACACACCTAATGACCCTGCAAATCAGCCAGACAGGTATCATTACTCATGTTTTATAGATAAGCTGAGACAGAGAGAGAGCCAGAAGTAGGAACAATGAAGATCTAGCTTTAAACTCAAGACTGTGGTGTTAAAATCCTCAGATTTCAATTTTTTCCCAATATACTTTGTCACTGGATAATGCGGACAGGGATGCAGCCTAGCCATGGCAGTATTAAATGACCGCTGGTAAGTAAACCAGGCTATAAGGGACCAAGTCCCAAAGCCACACATATCCCAAACCCACGGTAAAAGTACCACTCTCCTGGGTTCTACAAAGAATTAAATCACACACTTTGCTCCTGGGAAACCAAGGGTGACTGCCACCTACCACAGAGGCTAACAGGATCAAGAAGTGAAGAGACTTTAAATTAGGAATCTTTTACACCAAAAGACAGTTCCAGCTGAAATGATCTACGCTCACAACTAGATAATACAGAGCAGAAAAGAAAGCCCTCCTTACCATTACTGTGCCACTTTTAAAGTAAGCTCCACTTGGGACAGTTACCTCCTCTTCTTGGTCTGTTACACAATATCATGCTTCACCACCTCTAAACTAAGTAATGAATCTACTCAGCTCTAGGCTCAAACCTGTTATCAAAATAAACCAACAGCCCCATGCCCCATCTAAGAACTGCAACTAGACTTTCAACGCTAAAGCCATCCCAAGTCTCGGACTTAAGACTTCCCAATTCTAAATCAATCCACTGGTTCTACATTTTAACTCTTATGAACTTGTCAATCATATTCACGTGTCAATTATAACTTTCTCACAGCTATAGCAAAATCTTTCAACGTAGAGTTTGTAACAAAATAAACACATACTTATTAAATCTCTTGAGTATCTAATAATATTGAGTTCTCTGCCACGGAAATTAAACAGTAATTATCTTTCTGGTGTTTACAAGTAGGACTAGACAATTCGGGATATGTTTATTTTTAGAAAACGGTAGGCTTTTTTAAGGCAGCTACTCTTACCCAAATACACACATACATAGATGATGCGGCTGTCCCATTTTCATCCTAAGATTGTTAGTTGCTATCCTACTTTGCAAACTTCCATACTCCTGAAGAACTTAAACGTTTGGCTTGTTACATTAATAGCTAAGAATCCCAGAGAGGTCCCATTAACTGGCACAAATGAAGCTAACAAAAGCGAGCTACAAGACACTGCGTCAACCAGCACCTCACTCAGCATAGGTAACCCTCCAAACAACACCAACTCCCATCTCTCATCCACTGGAGAAGACCGGTCGCCAAGGTTCCCTTTGCAAACTGTCACACGACAAAAAGTCAGGACGTCTGTGTCTCAGCTTCGCAGTCCAACCCCAAACGCCACAGAGCCACGACATTTAAGCGATTCCCATAGCAAATTACCCAGGGCATTCTCTGTTATTTACTAAAGTGCCAAGCAGTTCCCAGGGGTGCCCAGCAAATGATAACTTAGTTCCCAGGATAGGCTCCTCGCCACATAAGGATGACTTCCCTACTTGGTGCCAACTGTACACTTGCACACTCCGCAAACGGTGAGGTGGGGGGAGTGGGGACGAGTCCTGAATACCTAGGGGTTACGAGGGCAACGTTGGTGTTTATATTCTGGGCTCAGAAGATTCCCCAATGCTGAAACGCGCGACCTATAACCCTAGAGTCAATTTCCAACTGTGCTCTCACCCAGGACCATTCTATCCCAAACGGAAGCCAATTATTAGTTGGAACAAGGCCTAGAGAGGGAAGGGGTAAAAAATAGTGGGGTTTAAAGAACAACAACAACAAAGTTCACCTAAGAGACACGGGAAAGGTGAGGGCTTCGAGGGAGAGGGAGGTCAACAGCAATGGTGCTGAAAGCCCAACTACAAAAGACCCTTTCTGCCCCGAGCGCAGGGGAGCGGGGCACCGCCGGTCATTCCGATGGAGCGCGGGGGGCCAGGGGTTCCCCCGAGGCCCGCAGCTTTGTCCGGCCGCGCCGCGGGGCCGGCCAGGGGTGTGCGCCGCGGCCGGGCGCGGCCCCCCGACCGCGGGCCCCTCGGTGGCGCGGCTTCCCCAGCGCCAGGCCTCTCTCTCTCTCCCCCGCGCGGTCCCCGCCGCCTCGCCTCCCCTCCCCTCCCCCTCCCCGGACCCCCGCAACTTTGCCCGGCCTCGCCTCACCTCTCAGCAGCACGCAGAAGCTGCAGGCCAGGAGGCTCCTGAGCACGGCCCCCATCTTCCCCCCCGCACCGCGCGCGTTCGCGGCCCTCACCGGCGCCCGGCGGCCAGGGCACGCGCGGGCCAGGAGCCGGGGCGGCCGCCGCAGCGGCGGGTCTGCACGCTCATGCTTTCCGCGGCCGGGAGAAGAAAGAAAAGGGCGCACGTCAGGGCTCTAGCGCGCCGCTCCGGCCCGGGCTCGCGCGACGCCAGCGCCTGCCCCCATGCCGCCGCCTCCTCCCGCGGCGCCCCACGTCCCCCGCGCGGCGCCTCATTCAGCCTCTTCCTCTCGCCGCGGCGCAGGGATCCGCCGCGGGGCCGCCGCCGTCTCCCTGCGCGCCCGACACCCCCTCCCCGGCGCGCCGCGGCCGGACCCCGGGAGCCGCGACCGCCGCGCGCGCCGACTCCCCGCAGATCCCCCGCGAGGTGGGCCTCGCCAGCCCCCGCGGGCCGACGGGGAAAGGTCTTCCCGGGGCGCATTCCGATGGGATTCTTTCCCCGGGCGGCGGAGGGCGTGAGGCGACGTCGGCCGACACGGGGGCCGGCGTGGTCGGGACTACTTTCTGCGTCCCGGCCCGTCGCCGCCCGCGCCGCTCTTTGTGCGCTTGGCCGCCGAGCCAGGTGGAGCTGCGGACGCTCGGGGCTGCCAGGGACGGAGGAAAAGAAAAGCGCCGGTGCGGCTCACCCTCGCTCGAAGCGGCGGAGCAGAGGGGAAGGGCGTGCAGAAGCCAACGCGGAGCAGATCTCTAGTGGATTGGGTTGAGAATCCTCATAGGAAGTAAAATAAACCAGACTCAGACTTTAAAAAAAAAAAAAAGACAAAAAGTATGTTTTTTTCTCAGTGAGGAGCCTGTTTTACATATACACATAAAGTCACACACATGGGGAAAAGACCTAACTTGAAAAGACAAAGGTTGTAGGATTTTTATACACATAAATAAGCCTTACACAGACAAGTATCCCTCATACGTGGATCTAGGGTGTGTGTGTGTGTGTGTGTGTGTGTGTGTGTAGAAATGCCTTCATATATGAGTTAACACATAGATGATAAAAAAATAAAAGCATGACTATGGGGAAAAGTGTGAAGCTAACGGTGAGGGAAGAGGCACACATAGGGGTTCATACGTTAAAAGAAAATTACGTGCTTGAATCTTATCCCTCATTACGTACAATGAATATAAACCAAGAAAAAAAATTAAAGAAAAAACATTTTTTTAACTTGTCGTCTGAGAAATACAGACTTTTGTGTGTGTGTGTGAACTAAGCTAACAAGGACTAAAGCTCTCTAAACTGAGAGAGAAAATCCTTAGATAATGGCATCTGTACCTAACAGCAAAGAGAAAATAAAACATGGCTGTTTGGGGGGTTTACAAGTTTGAGAGGGGGAAAAAGGAGCCCCCCAGAACAACCTCTACCCCTACGTAGGCATCCCCTAGTGGGCATTCCTGAGTAATGGCCCAGATGCCCTCTGCCGTCCCCTGGCCAGCCAGCTTCAACCTAAGCTGGCCAGCTCCAGGAGTTAACCACCAGCTGGGTTCTGTCCAGCCATCACACACCCTTTCTGCAGAATGGGGGAGGGGCTCACCTAGGGCTTGCAAGAACATTATCAGATGGGCCACTCAGAACTAACCTGAGATAAGACCGGCTGTGCCCTGATTCCCTTGGTGCACATGAGGAAAACGAGAATTTGAGACACTCGGTGACTTATCCAAGGCCACTCACGTCCTGAGTAACAGAACCTGAAGCAACCAACTTGGAGGATTGTACAAGAGTGCTGGGAAATGTTTGCAGGCAGGCTGGTGAGGTAGCTTGGTGAGTAAAGGCACTTGCCACCAAGCCTGACAGCCTGGGTTCAGTCCCTAGGACCCACAATGTGGAAGGAGAGACCTCACTCCAAACCATCCTCTGACCTCCACTTATATGATCTATGCTATGCTTCTCACCCTTTCCAGGACACACACACTTTTTTGTAAACAACAACAACAATAAAAAAATTACATGCAGTTAAGCTTAAAAGTGACAAAAATGGAGAACCGAGGGGGATATGGCTTGGTGGCAGGCTTTCGTATGCAAGGCCCTAGACTTGCTTTTGTACTGTGGGAAGAAACTGAAAACCTCAATTATACTGTTGTAATCTGTGTGCATATGTGTGCACAGACCTATCGTATAGTTGAGGAAAGACCAGAACTGATAATGCAATAGTAGGTATCCGGATAGAGGTGAGCTTTTCTTCCCTGCCCTTTAATAGATTGTGTTTTTACTTCTTAAAGATACTGGCGTGAACCTCTATAATATAAGCCTACCAAGGATGCTATTCTTATTGTAGAACCGATTTGTCACTCAGCCATTTAATTGCACATTAGACACGGTCCCTGGGCTTAAGTGCTGGTGACTTAACAATGAGAATAGCCATAGCCCTCACACTCAGGCTAACAACCTGATTTGGAAACACACGGGAATTAAAATGTTATACTTGCCAGATGTAGACACTCTTAAGTCTGCATAGATAGTTCAAAGACTGGGGAAATACCTGGAGAACCTTGGCTTGAAATGTCCCTCAAGAGTCTGCTCAACTGACCAGGCCAACGAAGCATCAGAAGCAGATGCAAGGCAGATGCGAAGGCTAGCTAGAGCTCTAGGCATGCTGGGATTGGAAAGTAGCCGCACCTTGCTAAACTATGGGGGCCTTTAGGCAATGTCAAGAGACGAGGGTGGACCATTACATATAAATTGTGTTTATTACTAGAGTATGTTGTCTATTTATTTATCTGTTCATTTATTTGGGGGGTCTTGAGGCAGAGTTTCATGTAACCCAGGATGGCATTCAATTCTCTGTACAGCCAAGAATGACCTTGAACTCCTGATCCTTCTACCTCCATCTTCCAAATGTTTGGATGGCAAGACAGTGTCACTACACCCGGCTTAATAAAAAACTTGTAAGCCAAGCTAAGTTTGCGGATGCTGAGGAATTTTGCATATGGCAGCGAACAACAGGCCTGAGGTGGTAATTTGAGAAAACAAGACATTAAAACAGTAGGGCTTGTGAAGAGAGAAGTACTGAGGTAGACTTCAGGTCTCTAAGTAAAACAGGAATCTTTTATACTAAGAAAAAAAAAGAAAAGACCAGAAAACCATTTCAAGCAGGTATGTGACACAGGCTGGTGGTGTTACCACTTGGCAGGTAAAGACCGGAAGCTCTGGAGTTGAAGGCCAGCCTCACCTACAAAGAACAAAGGAAAAGAATTTCAAAAAGCCAAGCTTAGTGAGCAGCCTGTCATCTCAACACTTGTGTGGGAGGCTGAGGTGGGAAGACCATGAGTTTAGTTCAGTTTGGGCTGCATGATAAAGACTTAGATTCTAACAAACAAAAAGCCATTTGAGGAGAAAAGCAGTGATAAGTTACACTATATTATAGGTATTCTGGGTTTTTTAAAGATTTGTTGTTATTTTTCTGTATGAATCTGTGTCTGTGTCTGTGTCGGGGCACATGTGTGCAGGTGCCTGAGGAAGCCAGAAGACAATGTCAGATTTCCTAGAGCTTAACAGTATGGATGGCTGTGAACTGTCCATGGTGAGTCCTGAGAACCAAGTTCTTAACTGAGAACCCAGGCCTTTCATATTCGAAGTGTTTATAAAAATATCCGATTGGAAATATATACTGGAAAAATTCAAAATAGATGACATTCGGGGTCAAGAGAGAATGGGAAAAACAACCAGGAGTAATGATTGTGGAACTAGTCTAGTATGGCACCGTGGCTCACAGAATACTTAACAGCTATGCCACAGTTTTCTTGACAATGGCAGTAAGATGTCTTAAAATAAAACCTTCTGAGCTACCCGAGGACCTATGGAAGACTGAAGCTTAAGATTCTCGCTATAGAGAGCGAAGGATGTAGCTCAGTGGTCGAGCCCTTGCCCAGCATGTAAAACATAGCTCCAAGTTCTATCCTTAGGGTCACATAAATAAGTAAATAAACAAATAAATAAATCTGGAACCATGAAGCATCCAGTGTAACTAGAAAATAAAAGAGCTGTGGCTGAGTAATATGGTATAGAAGAGAAGGCAAGAAAGGGGCCCAAAAGGTACCGAACGGAAGACTGGCTGAAGGTAGTGCCATGGCAGGCAGTATGGCCATGGCAGGCAGTATGGCCATGGCAGGCAGTATGGCCATGGCAGGCAGTATGGCCATGGCAGGCAGTATGGCCCAGACAGGCAGTATGGCCATGACAGGCAGTATGGCCCAGACAGGCAGTATGGCCATGGCAGGCAGTATGGCCCAGACAGACAGTATGGTCATGACAGGCAGTATGGCCCAGACAGGCAGTATGGTCATGACAGGCAGTATGGCCCAGACAGGCAGTATGGTCATGACAGGCAGTATGGCCATGGCAGGCAGTATGGTCAGGAATGTCAGGCAGTGTTCTTAAAGAATATCTGACCACACTATAAACCCCTAAATTGTGTTAGTTACTGAAAAAAAAAAAATCCTGTTTCTAGTTGTGGTGTGGCTCAGCCTTAGCACACACCTTTAATCCTTCTGGCTGGAATACAGACACACCTTAGTACACATCCTTAATTCCAAACAACGAAGGTAAAGTTAGTTTGAGGAAGCACCAATGTTTGAAAGAGATGTCTAGTTGGGTGGTAGACAGAGTGACAAATCAGGGAAAGAATTGACAGAATAGGATATGCCCAGCTCTCGGGAGAAGAGAGAGGAAAGGGGAGCTACTTGGGGGGCAGAGCATTTCTCAACCCTCTTCAGAGAAGCTTCTCCTTACAGTAGATCTCAATCCACAGAAGCCCACATCCTGTCAGTGAGCAGAAAGAGCGATGGTGGAGTTTTCAGCCCTGGATGGGACATACATATCCATCCCCACCCAGGCTCAGGGACCTTTAAAGAAGAGAATGTAGAAAGACTGTAAGAGTCAGAGGTGGTAGGTAACATCAAGGAAACTTTTCCAGATAGAATGGGATAGCTGCACACATCAACTTGGCAATTGTGACAGCATGTACCAGACTTGCACGGGTACCAGTCAGACAGCCCCACCCCAATAAAGGAGAGGAAAGTGGGCATGGAAGTCACCTCTAGCCGGGGAACTACTGTCCTTTGATAAATGACGGGAGAGAGTCTGTTTTCTTTGATGTGCCCCTGATATGTCAACCACATAACATAGTCGCAAGATTAACTGGTCAACTCAAACTGGACTTGACAGGAAGAAGAAAAAAGAAAAAAAAAAGGAATCTTAAAGTTGCGTGGGAAGGGATGGGAGAGTAGAGAGGGTAGTTATGGGTGGAGTTGGGAATATGATCAGAACACATTGGTTGTATGAAATTATCAAAGAATTAATAAAAAAACATGGCTTGTTGGTTTGTTTATTTGGACAAGGTAGTCCTTGAACCTTTGTAGCCAAGGCTGCCCTTGAACTACCTACCGTGTCTACCTCCCAAGTGCTGGCTTCACAGGGCTACACCACCGTTCTTGGCATGGGTCTATCCACAATGCCAACAGTTTAGGAAGACAACCTGGGAATCAAATACACACCATTCAAACTGCAGCTCTTGGAATTTAGCCACAGAAATAAAAAAAAAAACTACAGAGATATTTATACAGAAATAAAATCTTATGTTACAAAATAAAAATCACATCTGAAGAAACAGCTCAGAGGTTGTCTTAGTTAGGGTTGCTATTGATGTAGCGAAACACCATGACCAAAAAGCAAGTTGGGGAGGAAAAAAGTTTCTTGGGCTTGCGCTTCCACACTGTAGTCTACCACTGAAGGAAGTTGGGACAGGAACTCAAGCAGGGCGGGATTCTGAAGGCAGGAACTGATACAGAGGCCATGGAGGGGTGCCGCTCACTGACTTGCTTTTAATTGTTGTTTAACAGTCTAAACCAATCATTTTAAACTCCAGTGCTTTGTTTTTTTAAATAGCTGATAAATTTTAAGTGTCAAA
>NW_022196903.1:128425666-128449595 GCF_008632895.1 Mastomys coucha
GCAAGCTGAGCATCAGAATGGGGAGGGCAAACCGCAGTTTCACTCCAAACCCTGCACAGAAGGGTCTCCTGCTGAAGGCAGAAGCACAGCGGACTGCACAGAAGGGACTTTGAGGCTGAGGGAATAGGGAGTTGATTTTCCTAGGGTTGATTGTTTATACCATTTTCTTAAGCTCAAGAGAAGATCGATCCTGTTTGTAACCTTCAAGTGAGAGAGCTAACAAAGGAGAGAAAAGAATTAGAGGTTCATAGATGATGAAGAGACAGACAGACAGACAGACAGACAGACAGACAGACAGACAGAGACAGATAGAGACAGAAAGAGAGAGACATAGAAACAGAGATACAGAGACAGAGGGACAAAGAGACAGACAAAGAGACAGAGACAGGGAGAGAGAAGGAGGGAGGGAAGGAAGGAGGGAAGAGAAAGAAAAGATGGCAGAAGAAAAGGACAAAGAGAGAGAAAGAGCTTAGTGGTAAGAGGACTGTCCAGTTTCCACACAGCTCACCTCCCACCCCAGCCCTAGCATAGAAACAGTCTAGAAGACACAGCCCAATTTTACAGTGTGGATTCCTGGTTTGTGGTTAGGAAGAAGCTCGGGGACCCTCATCCTGAGGAACTGCACTCGCATGCTTTATAGTCTATTGGAGGCTCCCTAGAGGGCCAACATCAAGGGCATGTGCTATTCTTATCTATCTCAGAACACTCAAGAGAGAAAGTGTCTCTGCCTCGAAGAATCCTTGAAAGCATCCTAAGGCAATCAAGTAAGTCTCTGTTTTCTAGGGGACCGGGTAACTGTTGATGCAAATAACAAATATGTGGGAAGTCTAAGAATTGCCATGTCTGAAGAGTGAGAGCTTTGAAAAAGACCTGTGCGTCTAAAGGAATCATAGCAGCTGTGTCCAGGACCAGCAACATGGCACCGCTGGTAACGGTGCTTGTTAAACAGCTTGACAACTGAAGTCCGCTCCTGGAGACTGACATGGTAGAAGGACAGCAGCTACTCCTACCAAGGTGTCCTCTGACCACCACACATGGACTGTGGCGTGTATGTGTGCACTCACACACACTCACACACACACACTCACACATACACACATACACACACACACACACACCATTATAATATAAGACAAAAGTGGTGTTTTGTTTTGTTTTAGCAAGCTGTGTGCATGTGTCCAGGGCAAGACATATCCTCAGATAAGATATGAAAAGAACTGAACTTTCACTTTTGGCTTATCTTTAGCCTTATCCCAAGTAGGATGGGAAGTCGAAGGCAAAGGTATAAATGGCCTTGGTGTTGGCTCAAACACAAAGCTAATCTGCAAGGACCTAGGAGTGAGGGTTTCCTTTTTTTGTTTAAATGTTAGGAGGTTTAAAGGAAACTTCTGTTAAAACATTAGCTAGCCACTAAAGTAATAATCTCTAGAGACCACACAATACAAAGGAGGCATCACCAGAAAAGCAGTTTAGAGGAATGGCCATGCCAACAACTTCAAGCCCCAGCAACTAAAGCCAGAAAGTCCTGAGGAAATGAGACTTTGAGTGTCAGTTACGGGATTGTGTTCAAAACGTCCCACTTTCAGCAACAGCAAAGAAGTTGGGCACACAGGAGCAGCGAAGCATTATGTACTCACAGAAGAGGGAGAAGAAGGTGGAGAAAAAGAGGACGGAGGAGGAGGGGCATAGAAATGAGACAGACTCTGGCTAGCAAGATGGCTCAGTGCAGTGAGAACTAGCCACCCAGATCCATCAACCTGACTTCAATCCCTGGAACCCACATAAGATGGAGAGAAACAAATGATTCTCAAAGATTCTCTGACCTCCATGAATATTTCCCTTTCTCTCTGTCTCTCTCTTTCTCTGTCTCTCTTTGCCTCTCTCTGTGTCTGTCTTGCTTGCTCGCTCACACACACACACACATACAAAATAATAAATAAAGACATGCATGCATGTATACATACATATTAAAAAAAGAAATTAGTCTGACTAGACAAGTACTTTAAGTCAACTATCTTAAGCTATCTTAAGTACACTTTTTTTTAAAGGTAGGAACATGCTATTAATTCCAGCATTTGTGAGGTGGGAGTACAGAGCAGAGCTACATGAGTTGTCTCAAAAATGAGAGGGGGGAGGAGAGAGAGGGGGGAAAAGAGAGAGAGGAAAAGGAGAAAGAGAAAATAGAGACATAGATATGCATATTCTACCCTGTCCAACAGGCAGATGTGCCTATTGAAAATCAACCACCAAGGTGAGAGTTGATAAAACAAGAGTTTTATCAAAGTGCAACTGTCTCCCATGACTCTCATTTCTTGGTAAGTCCCACCTCTGTGAATTCTATCTTACACTGGACAAAGTTAACCCACTGGAGTGATGACAGAGTGTGACCTTAAGGCTAGACAGTAAAAGGAACAATAGCAGGTATAGAGAGCCATTGAGAAAGGCACCTGACATCAACTCCTGGCCTCCACATGTTTACACACAAGCACACATACCCATATCAACATGTGCTCACAAATACACCACACAGGCACACACACACAAAGAACGGTGGCTTCTGTCTTGCTCTGTTGGAAGACACACTGTGTGATTGTGTCATAACACAATCATGAAGTCAAAGGCCAGTCAAATCTTTTTTGTTTTGTTTGTTTGTTTTTTGTTTTTTGTTTTTTTGAGACAGGATTTCTCTGTATAGCCCTGACTGTCCTGGAACTCTCTTTGTAGACCAGGCTGGCCTCGAACTCAGAGATCCGCCTGCCTCTGCCTCCCAAGTGCTGGGATTAAAGGTGTGCAACACCACCACCCGGCCCAGTCAAATCTTAATAAGCTGGATCTCTGCCCATCTCTTTGTTGGAATCAGTGCAAGCTTTCCTCAGCTAGGTGTTGCCCCACCTGAGTCCTAGAAGGCAGCAGTTGCTGGACGCAGTCCCTCCAGCGGGAGAAGTAAGCTGAGCATGCGCCTGTGTGCACTAGGTGAGGAGGTGCATTGGTCTTCTGGTCCTTCCTCTCTCAGGATGACTGGCAGTGACAGCACTTCCTGTCTAGCAAAAACAAACAAACAAACAAACCAAACCAAAACAAAACAAGAAATACAAAATACACACACACACAAAAAGAAAAAACAAGAAAGATTGGTACGGCTACCTGGAGTTTTAGGAAATTCACGGTCTGATTTCTATCCTGGTTCCATCAGATGCTAGGGAGGAAAGCACAGGAAAGAAAAGTGAATGGAGGAGTACCTAACTTTCACCCAGGGATGTGTGCTCAGAAGGCAGAAGCAAGAGGATCGTGATGAGTTTGATGGCAGCTTGACCTACATAGAGTTCCAAACTGGGCTGGACTAAAATGAGACAAAGACAGAGAAGACAGAGACAGAGGAGACAGAGACAGAAACAGAATGGGTGGGAGTGGGGGTGCACAATTCAAAGTTTCTCTATAAGTGGATGTCATAAAACTTTTCATATGGGTATTATGGGTGTGGTCAGACTTTTTATGACTGTGACAAGGGAGGTAATGTAAATGAGTAAGCCTTTATTTGGGCTGGTGGGTTCAGGCAGAGCATCATGGTAGAAGGATGAAGCCCAACAGAGATGCTCATCTTGTGGTGGCCAGGCGGCAAGGAGCCAGATACAAATCAAACCCTCCCAGGCACACCCCAATGACCTGCTTCCTATGCTCCTAATTCCACCTCTCCTGGATAACACCATCAGACTGTGAATCTATCAACCATTCATCCACTAACTTAGGCAGAGCCCTCAAAAATCAAGTGAGTTCTCAACTGGACCTACCAGGAGGAGACCAGTCCTTCGTTATAAGTAGAGGAAAGGTTCTTTTGGAAATAATTCTAAAAAAGTTTTGGGGGTGATGGGAAATCCAGTTCTGAATCTCAAATAGCTGAAGACAAAAAAGTTACTCATATAAAATTTATTAAGGAAATCTTTCAGGATGTTTTGAAATAAAAAAGTAGTTAGGCTATTTGAAAGATAAACATGCTGTAAGCATAAAGTTTTATTATTTAAATCCATAGAACTCTTTAACATTTTTATTTTCTTGAGCTTGCATAACTGCCTTCTTTCTTTTCTCTCCATCCAAGATTGCTGTAGTTCATTCACAAGACTGAGTGGAACCTCAACATTTAAATGCCTAATCTTTCTCTTTCATCTTTGGCACCGATGAACTGGATTTCCCCACATGAGTCATCTGATAACAAATTTCCCATCTAGAGTAGCTTTAAAGCTGCATTGTTAGTAAAGCAGCGGCAGGAACTCTGCCTCCCTCGGGGTTCAAGGTTCCATCCTTGACAAGGAGTTTTAGCAGGAGGGTCTGTTCTCAATTCCTGGGCTCTGAAAAGGTTTTGTGATGTTAGGAAGTTTGCCTGTCATTATATATATATTTTTTTCTCTCTGCTTCTCACTAAAATCTCATCGATTAATATGCTTTTAGCTTGAGTCTCAACTGTGAAATGCCGGGTTCCTTCAATTGCCACACAAAATGAAAGAAATGATGTGATCGCTGCTTTAAAAGTACAGGTTAGATACACAAAGTACAGTCTTATTCCCATTCCCACATCTACTCCTAAATGGCCAACCCAGGAGCATCCCTGCCATTTCTGAGAGCTAGGATGAAGAGGAATACAGTATTTGAGGGATATATAAATCTAGTTTTGTCTTCAAAATATAAAGAAAACAATCTTAAAGTTTACTTCATGTGAAAACACTTCTGCAGGTCTCTAGACAAGCTGACTCTGAGTGGTCAGAGTTGGGCGGAGAAGGAAGGCCAGGGTTTCTTACCCTGTAATTCCAGGTGGTCAGGGAAACTGAGGCACGACTGCCAATTCAAGACCTTCCTGGACTGCAGGTGAGTTCATGGCCAACCTGAGACTATCTTAAAATAAACATTAAAGACATGGCTGGGATATAGGAAGCTTGTCTGACAAGGCGTTGGGATCAATCCTTAGTTGCACAAAAAAGAGGGTGGGGAGGTTATTTGCACACAAATTAATATATACATATATATATATAAACATATATACACACATGTGTATATTTTAAAGTATTCTATGAAGTATGCACTAATGCAAACATCTCCACATTACATTTGTGGGCAGTATAGGATCAAGGGCTTGGTGATTTCCCTAAGGTCTCACAAACAGGTCAACTGGCTCCAGAATATAGGTTCTCAATGGCCTATATTAGTACTTCTCTTAAGTCTCATCCAAAGGACAAAATGGCAGATTTGAGTTTAAAAGGATGGATGTAACTTGAAACCCAATTCCGTAATCACTGTCATGTGCCACCCTCTAACCGTAGGAGCCATTGTCTTTATCAAGAGGGCTGTGACTAATCTCATGAGATCCTAAGTGTCAGACCTTTCCTCTGAGAAGGAGGGGATGCAAAGGGTCTTTAGACTCTTGTCTGAGATTCCAACCCCTACCCTGCTGAGAACTAGCCTTGGCTCGGAGATAGTTCTGGAAAGGGTATCTAGGAGCTTTCTCTCTATTTCCTGCTGTTTCTCCAAGCAATTCTCTCTTTTTATTCTAAAACTTTCTCTAGATAGCTCAACTCTTGCAGATCATAAGCCCAGTCTTTTATTTTACATATCAATCCAGTCATTTACTCCAGGTTTCCTTTTGATTGTTCTATGAATCAGCATCCCGTGACCCCAGCTCCTTAATTCTTAGGAGACAGCAAGCACACATTTTCTTTTTAACACTGCAAAAAGAATTCACAGATCTGTCTGCCTCTGTTACCGTTTCTACCGTACCTGGGCCTAACCTTGCTCTGTCCCAGGCCAACCCTGAACTCAGGGATCTGTCTCCCTTTGTAAGCATAAACAAACACACAAAAAAGTTAGCTGTGTGGGATCTCGTGCAACCACCATTCCCTCATCTCGTTATCTCCTTTCCTAGTATCTTTCTGACAAGTTGGCTCACAGCACAGCTGCTCTTGTTCCCTTAGATTTGTGAAGCCCCTCCTATAATTCATACAGCATGCTTATTTTTTGAGAAATTGCTTTTTTTTTTTGAGTCTATTTTTAAGAGTTCTTTTCCACAGCCTTAAGGTCTGTCCTGAGATCTCTTGTTTGCTGAGGTATTAGCCACCTTCACCTCCAGGACTTGTGCTGTCTCTGGTTATTATAGAGTCATTAACATGAACAGGGAAGAACAATCCTTGAAGGAGGAATATGTACATTAGTATACAAACAAGCCTTCTACCCACAGACAGCAGCCACTGACATTCAAGGATGTCCAAGCCTGCTGGCCCTGTCCCAGGGGCAGGCACCATGTCATTCTGTCCTTACCAAGGCCATGCCAGACTCCTAACTAATTGTGTCTCTGTCCTAATGCATGTGACTTCATGATCTCAGGAGGTGCTAGAATATATAGACCGTCAAAGGTTAACAGAATGGGGAACTCCATCTTTAAAGCTATGGGGAAGGGGCCTCATTTATGCTGAGGTGGGACCTTCCACAGGGTAGCTGTCTGGAGTCACCTACATTTCTATGAGGAACTTTTCCCCTGAGCTCTGTGAGAAATCCCAATAAATGTATTGATTCCTTAAGCTGGACCTTGGTGGAGTAGAACTCTGGTTTGTCACTGGCACGCTACAGAGATGGGTAGAAGTTTATTTATTCCTCTCCAGGTAAATCGTTTTCGCAACAGCAGTCTAGTACATGGCACAACACATTCGCTCGTATGTGCCCAAGGTGCTCCTGACCCGCAGGTGTCTAGGCTTCCCTGAGAAGCCAAAGTAGACTTCACACATTGGTGACTGTACTAGCTAGTTTTGTGTGTCAACTTGACACAGGCTGGAGTTATCACAGAAGGGAGCGTCAGTTGGGGAAGTCCCTCCATGAGGTCCAGCTGTGGGGCATTTTCTCAATTAGTGATCAAGGGGGTAGGCCCCTTGTGGGTGGTGCCATCCTTGAGCTGGAAGTCTTGGGTTCTATAAGAGAGCAGGCTGAGCAAGCCTGGAGAAGCAAGCCAGTAAAGAACATCCCTCCATGGCCTCTGCATCAGCTCCTGCTTCCTGACCTGCTTGAGTTCCAGTCCTGACTAGGTCCTTTGGTGATGAACAGCCATGTGGAAGTAAGCCAAATAAACCCTTTCCTCCTCAACTTGCTTCTTGGTCATGATGTTGTGCAGGAATAGAAACCCTGACTAAGACAGTGACAGACTCTGAATTCATATTTGAAGTATCGGGGTGTGTGTACCAAGAAGAAACTCAGACGAGACAGCATGGACGAGAGCTGAGAGAAGCTAAGTGTACCTCCAGAATCTTAGCACCAGGGTGGAGACAGGAGGATCAGAGGTCAAATGTCACCCTCAGGGGGCTGGAGAGATGGCTCAGCAGGTAAAAGCACCGACTGCTCTTCTGAAGGTCATGAGTTCAAATCCCAGCAACCATATGGTGGCTTACAACCACCCGTAATGAGATCTGATGCTCTCTTCTGGTGCATCTGAAGACAGCTACAGTGTACTCACATATAATAAATAAATAAATCTTTAAAAAAAAAAAGCCACTCCCAGCCACATGTGCTACATAAGTCTCTGTCTCAAGAACACAAAACAAAAAGAAGAGGGCAGAGGACGTGGCTCAGGGAGTCAAAGCATTTGTCACCAAGTGCTAACTCAGGTCATCAGGTCATCATAACTATATACAGCCTGAGCTTTGTCCTCTGCCAAGTGGATTATCATAGCATGAGCTGAATACTGCTTAAGCTTACCCTTGCAAGCATACTTTGGAAGTCTAGAACAAATCTCTTCCCTTCTCTTCTGTCCCTCTGTCTTTTCTTTCTTTTTATTATTTGTTTGTTTATTTTATCTACCTATTTGTTCTTCTTTTGATAGGGGTTCTTACTGTATAACCCAGGCTAGACCCTAAACTTTTGGGGTCAAGCAATGCTACCGCCTCAGCCTCTTAGTACTTGAGCTAGAGGTATCATATCACAACACCTTGCTCTCTTGTTCTTTTTTTTTTAAAGATTTACTATTTTATTCATATGAGTACACCATTGCTGTCTTCAGACACAGCAGAAGAGGGCATCAGATCCTATGACAGGCGGCTGTGAGCCACCATGTGGTTGCTGGCAATTGAATTCAGGACCTCTGAAACAGCAGTCAGTATTCTTAACCACTGAGCCATCTCTCCAGCCCACTCTCTTGTTCTAGGCAAATCTCACTTTACCTGTTTTATTTATTTGTGTGTGTGTGTGTGTGTGTGTGTGTGTGTGTGTGTGTGTGTAAAAATACATGTATTTACGCAAATGTCAGGGGCCAGTTTTGGCAAGTCAGTTCTCTCGTTCCACATGTGAGTGCTCAGGTAACTTAGCTTACATGGCTGAGCTTTTTGACTGGCTCCTACTTTCCCCAATTTCAGTGTTTACAATATGTAGGGGTAAGAGAAGATTCTGGACTGTCTCTTCCCTAGGGATTCTCCCCAGCGACTCTCAACCCCCTTCAAGCCGGCTAACACTCACAGTTTATTGATGATGACATAATGCTATTGAAAAGCAAGAAGTAATGCAATGATAATCAGATTCACCCTGTCCAGACTGATGTGGTTGAATGTGACAGAGGCGGGGCATGACAGTGCTCCTATTAGCAACCTCACGGAGGGCTTTATAGTCTACCACTCTGCTTTATACACACTGGGCTGTTTGATCATCAAAACAAACCAGGGAGGTAGGTATTATCCCATTTCACAGATGTGGAAGACAAAGCTTATAGAGCCATGTGATTGGCTGCAAAGAATGCACACGGGACTCCACACTCCTCCCCCCTAGTCCTCCTGTCTATGCCATTCTCCCCTTTAACGTTGTTTGATCTTAATTTCTCCACATGAGTTGGCTAGCAGAAGCTTGGAGACTTGAGCCTGCCTTTCCTTGCAAAGCGTGGGTGTTGACCTCTTTGGCTCCTGTGGTTGGCAATACAGCCCTCTGCCATTCTTTGCTAAAGACACCCTGATCCCTTAGTGGCTCAATGGATCAAGTGTGCCTGTTTCCATGACGCATATGACCTTCGGCTTCACAGCTTCTCTCCTGGTGTGACCAACCATCCTAGTTTGTCCCAAACTGAAGGACTGAGGACTGTTGCTGCTGCCCCAGGACAATTCTGGGCGGGGTGGGGTTCTTGGTTGTCTCCTGACTCCCTCTCTAGAACCCTAACAGCACCTCTGAGGCTCTGACATCTGAGCATCTCTGGTCCCCTGGACCCGTTGTGCTGTTCTAGCCTCCCTGAATTTGCAGACACTGTCCCATCAACCAGAAGTCTTCGTCTCCACCTTCTCAAAGCCACCTTTGACTTTTTCTCAAGACTCTGTTCCAAGGGGGCAGATAGGAATCTCTCCAGTCCTTCCTTGACTTAAAACTCCTCTCTTTTGTGTTTCTGTCTCACTGTATATAGGCCATTTTCCTAACATTAAACCTTCATGTGTGCCTTTTTCCTTTGAGTGTGTTATAGGGCTAAATGTGCTCTCTGAACTTCATAGGTTAACATAGTGGTGAGAATACATTTTTTTTCTATCCAAAATAGTTAGGTTTTCTCTATCGAGGCTAGTTACCTGATAAGGATTCATATTTCCTGAACCTTGCCCTCCCCTTCACAGTTTTAGTCATTCACTCTAGATTGTGAAGTGGAGCTCTCATCATTAGGATGACAAAGTCACCTCCTATGTCATAGGGAAAGGGCAGAAGCCAAGAGTGCTTGCTAGACTAGTTTGGGTCTTGGCAAATGGTTTTTGCAAAAAAGAATTGCATTGCCAAGTGACCTTTACTTCATTTGTGTGTTGATTTGTGGGTGGCAATCCATGTAGGCTTATGTAATTGAATATGGACATTGTTTAAAAGCAATCTGGCAACAGGCGACATGCAACAACCAAAAGTTAATTAAAAATCAAACACGATAAAATCAAGCTGTTTCCGGCAGTGCCCAGCCATGTTGCCATGCAAGATGTCCTGAAGCCTTAGGTCCAAGCACGTGACATGGGCACACCTTGCACTATGCATGCAGTCACACTGCACAACACTAACCAATGCTGCCTGAGACACCTCAGCTGAGATTCGCAACTGCCGTATATTTTAAATCTTTACTGTGCATGCAAGTTTCTGTTCTTAATAAAAACAGAATGACTTACAGAAAACAAAGACTTAATATTTCCCTACCATTATTGTTCAGCTGGTAAGTATAAAATTAGCCTATCTTCGGATTGCATTGTATTTGTGTATTTGGTGTTTAATATTGAATAAATGGTAAAAATGTATATATGTCAAATAATTTCCTTAAAATAATTTTTGATTAATTATCAATGAACATTAGATTTGTATATTTACTCTATATACCAAATATGCCTAGGATCACATTGAAATGAAGTAGGCAAATAGCAGTCATGAATGGAGAAGGTTTACGGGGTCCTGATATGGAGGATTCTGTTATCCCATCTGAACAAAGACAAGTTGTCTTCAATTTTTCTTAGTTCCCTTCCACAGAATTCTCATTGTAGAGAAGAGGTTCTGTCAGGGCCCCATAGTAGGAAACACAAGGAATGAGCAATTGAGAGCACAGAAGGCTCCATGTTTAGGGGTACAGACTTACCTATTTAGGCAATGGAGAGACAGTCTCAGAAAATACAACATAATTAATGGCCCTTCATCTGTAAACTCAAAGCAAGGGGAAAAGTGAAGGTAAAAATTAAATACTCAAGGTCTTTGAGAAGGCCCAGTGAGTGAAGGGTCTTTGAGAAGGCCCAGTGGGTGAAGGGTCTTTGAGAAGGTTCAGTAGGTGAAGGGCCTTTCAGATGGCCCAGTGAGTGAAGGGTCTTTGAGAAGGCCCAGTGGGTGAAGGGTCTTTGAGAAGACCCAGTGAGTGAAGGGTCTTTGAGATGGCCCAGTGGGTGAAGGGCCTTTCAGATGGCCCAGTGGGTGAAGGGTCTTTCAGATAGCCTAGTGGTGAAAATACTTGCTTTTCAAGCCTGAGAGCCTGAGTCCAATAGCTGGAATACATGGTGGAAAGAGAGAGCCAGTTCCCAACAATTATCCACATATGCATTGGCATGAGAGTGCACACATGTGCACACGCATACAATGATAATATTTACAAATAAGCAAAAAGACTGGTGTGGTGGCTCATGCCTACAATCCCAACACTTGAGGGGCTGAAGCAAAGGACTGTGTGTTGAAGACCGCCTTGGGCTATATAACGAGTCTCTATCTCAAAGAACCAACAAAACAAAAGCCACAAACAATAAAGTTGTGTGTATAAAGGTATTCTTTTTATTTGGGAGCAGTACTGGAGATTTAACTTAGGGCCTCATACATCTAAGTAAGCACCCTGTGGTATTTTGAATGAGAATGTCCCCCATGGGCTCCTAGATTGGAGTATTTGGTCACCAAGGAGTAGCTCTATTTAAAAGGATTAGGAGGTGTTGGAAGATTTGTGTTGTTCAGAGTGGACTTTGAAGTTTCAAAAAAAAATCCAGTCTCTTCCTGTTGCCTGTGGATCTGGATGTAGAATTCTCAGGTATTCCCTTGTACCATGTCTGCTTGTATACCACCATGTTTTCATTGTGATGAAAATGGGCTAAACCTCTGAAACTATAAGCAAGCCCTAACGAAATGCTTTCTTTTATAAGAGTTGCAGTGGTCATGGTGTCTTTTCACCGAAATAGATCATTGACTAAGACACACCCCTACCACTGAGCTATGTACTCACCCCTGTGGGGATTTGGGGTTGCTATGGTTACATGTCCACTTGAATGTATCTGTGTGTATGGAGGGCCAGGGATCTGGTCCCTTCTTCAATTCCTTCCTACCTCATTTGTTTAGATTTTATTTATTATTAATTATCATATTTATCTAATGTTTGTGTGTAGGTATGCCACAGTATTCATGTGGAGGTCAGAGGACGACTTAGGTGGAGCTGGTTCACTCCTTTTTCCCTTTACATGGACTCCAGGGGCTAGCAGGGTTTCTATTGCTGTGAACAAACACCATGACCAAAAGCTATTTGGCAAGGAAAGGGTTTATTTCATCTTCTACTTCCGGGTGACAGTCCATCCCTGGGGGAGATAGGAACAGGAACTCAATGAAGGGACCTGGAGGTAGAACTAAAGCTGAAGCTATGGAGAAGTGCCGCTTACTGGCTTGCTCTCATGACTTGCTCAGATTTTCTTATACATCCCACAACCACCTGTCCAGGGATGACTGCATTAGGCTGGGCTTTTCCACATTAATTATCAATCAAGAAAATGCCCCACAGGTCAGCCTGGTGAGAGCCTTTTCTCAATTGAGGCTCCCTCTTTCCAAATGACTCTAGCCTGTGTCAAGTTAACATAAAACTACGCAGCACATGGGATCAAACACGGAATGTCAGGCCAGTACAGCCATCTGCGGAGCCATGTCAAGGGCCCCTTCATCTTATTTTTTGAGATAGGACCCTGATGCAGTTGAGTTAGCATCCCAGAGATGGAGGATAAGCAGGAGATGGGAGACCTCAGAACTGCTGTAGATCGGGACATACTTTATTTCAGGTGAGAGCATGTACCTTTGGTCCCAAGGACATTTTATAGAAAAATCACACAAGAGTGGCTTCTTGCCAGAGCTGGTTACCTAACAGTCTCGTTTATTGTTTGCTCGTGGCTCCTGGGACATCCAGTGGCAGCCATCTTAACCAAGCCAAACCTGATGTCCACAGTGATCCCACACTGTCCGCAGCTTCATTTGGTGCCTTTGTCTCTTCAGGTCTCCACTGACCCTGGGCTTGCCAGCAAACCCAAACCCCAGGGATCCACCTGTCTCTGCCACCCCAGTGCTGGGATTACAAGCGTGCACCAACATGCCCAGTTTGTTTGTTTTTGTGGATTCTGCGATGTTAAACTCGAGTCCTCGTGGTTGTGTGACAAATACCTTACCAACTATGCCATCTCCCCAGCTCCCGTCGTGTGTGTGTGTGTGTGTGTGTGTGTGTGTGTGTGTGTGTGTGTGTGTATTTAGTAAGTTATCCAGATTGCTCTTAAACTCTGTAGCCCCAACAGACCTAGAACATGTGATCCTCCTGTCTCAGTCTCCTGAGTAGCCAGGATGACCCTACTGTGCCACTAGACCAGGCTAACTAAAAAAATTTAAAGAAAACAGATGTGGTACCTGGTCCAACAAGAATAATACCAAATGGAGCTAAAGGGGTCCTATTCTGTGAGCACCAGACACCCTCCTCGGTGTGTCTGTGTGTCTGTCTGTCTGAACGCACACGGGTACCTTGCTACAATGAACACCAAAGAGCAAACTGAAAAACACTTCCTGAAATAAAAGGCTCAAAATAGACTCCCAGCTGCTGAGGCACGCAGGCAGGGAGGTGCTGCATAAACAATTCCTAGACGATTCTCAGACTTGAGCTAGCTGCAGAATCACCTGCAGGGCTTAACACAGGAGATGATGGCTCAGTCCAAGCCAGAGCTCTGGGATTCTGGATTCCAAGAGCTCCAGGTGCATTTCTCTCACAACACTTGGAGGTCCAGCACTCTCTTTCTCTCCCCACTTCCTAACTTGCCTGTTCTTTTTTGAGACGATCAAGGTTAAGGTTAAAGTTCCTGTGATTTGAGACGCTCCTGTTTCTTTGCTGACAACATCCCTCAATCATTTTTTTTTTTTTTCAAAATTTCTTCTTCCTTTGGGGCTGGAGTGGGGTAGGGGGCAGGCAGGTCTTCACATAACCCAAGAAGGCCTGGAACTGGCTAGGAAGCCAAGGATGAACTTTTGATCCTCCTGCCTCTTATTCCCAAGTACTAAAGATACAGGCCTATGCCAGCATACCAGGTCTCCTCCATTTGAAAGCCTCAGAATTGTGCTTGCTTTGGTGTGTAAGAAACAGGTGGGGGAACATGGGTGAGAGAGAGAGAGAGAGAGAGAGAGAGAGACAGAGAGAGAGACAGAGACAGAGACAGAGACAGAGACAGAGAGACAGAGATAGAGAGACAGAGATAGAGAGACAGAGACAGAGACAGAGAGAGACAGAGACAGAGAGAGACAGAGACAGAGAGAGACAGAGATAGAGAGACAGAGACAGAGAGAGACAGAGAGAGAGACAGAGACAGAGAGACAGAGAGAGACAGAGACAGAGAGAGACAGAGACAGAGAGAGACAGAGAGACAGAGACAGAGACAGAGACAGAGAGACAGAGATAGAGAGACAGAGAGAGACAGAGAGAGACAGAGAGACAGAGAGCTACAGAGACAGAGGCAGAAGAAATCAACCTTCACTGTTCCTTTTCTTCTCTTCTTTCCCTCGTCCTTCCCCTTCCTCTCTTCCTTTTTTTTTCTTTCCTTTTGCAAGTCCTTAACATTGATCTCATTGATTATTTCTCTTTCTGCAACCTCCCGATGCTCTTTCCACTCTATCTCGCACTCTAGGGTCCATATAGATGGCTTGTAAGTGCTCCAGTCATTGCTGGTCTAGCTTACTCCTGACCGATAAAGTCATCCTCGGTACCTGTAAGAACAGCTGGATGTTTAGGGCATGTCCCCTGAATTAACTATGTTTGGTTCACTTTTTATTAACGCTACTCCGCCCCCTCTGACCTACCCAGCCCACCCTTACCCTACCAGCCACACTTATCCTTACCAGGATTAGGACTATCCTGGCTTAAATGTGAAATGCCCCCCATAGGCTCATGCTTTGAACAGTTAGTTCTCACACAGTGATGCTCTTTGGAGAGAGTGTACATCCTTTAGAAGGTGGAGCCTTGCTGCTGGAAGCGGGTTACTCGGGTGGGCTTTGAGGCCGACAATCCGACGTCTTCCAGTCCTGGTCTCTTCCTGCCTGCCTTGATATTCCAGTTGCCTTACACTATGGCAGACATGGACTGAGCCAATTCTGCTCCATGCCTTTTTGGTCATGATACACACCAAAAACATGAGCCACATGAATCCTTCTTCCCTCAGATCACTTCTGTCAGTAGTGCAGGAAGAGAAAGGAAGTACAGTGGCCCTGGTTGATAAAGGTTTCATTTCCTTCCGGTGTCGACTGGCAATGCCACAGGAATGAAATGGGCCCCTTCCCAGATCCTGGAAATAAACCACAATAGACTCAAGCAATAGTAAGGCCATTCCCCACCTCAGGCAGATGACAGTCTCACTCTGCTCTGACCGATGAAGCACAAAGAGAAATTGTCCCAGAGGTGTCTAGGAAATACGTGAGTGTGTGTGTGTGTGTGTACATGTGTGTTTGTGTGTATACTTTTGTTTTGTTTTGAGACAAGGTCTCAAAATATGCCAGGGATGGCATTGAACTTTCTAATTTGAACTTTTAGTTCAAGATAACCTTGAACTGAACCTCCTGATTCTGATTTTGTTCGTTTGCTTGTTTTTGAGTCAAAGTCTCACTATGTAGCCCTGGCTGGCCTAGAATTCACTTTGTAGACCAGGATGGCCTCAAACTCACAGAGCTCCTGCCTCTGCCTCCCATGTGATGGAAATAAAAGCATGTGCCACCATTCCAGGCCTACACCTCTGCATCACTGCTAGGCTTACGGGTGTGTGCCACCACAGGTAACTAACTCCCCCCTCCCTCCCTCCCTCCCTCCCTCCTTCTTTCCATCCCCTCCTCTAGTAATTAAACCCAGGGCCTTGCTCATACTAGATAAGCACTTTACCGATGAGCTATATTTCAGGCCCTCTGAGAAAAATCTTTGCTTTTCATTTAGAGAAAGCAAGTAGAAGTATGCTTTTCTGAGAAAGAAAAAGAAAAGAAAAGAAAAGAAAAGAAAAGAAAAGAAAAGGAGAAAAGAAAAGAAAGAAAGAAAGAAAGAAAGAAAGAAAGAAGGAAGGAAGGAAGGAAGGAAGGAAGGAAAGGAAGAAAGGAAGGAAGAAAACAAGATGGTGCTTGTGCTATGGGACCATTTTGTCACAAAGAACAGTTACCTGTGGACAGTGGCAATACACCGAGAATGCCAACACAAAAAGTTTGAAACTACCTAGGCTATGTCTTTTGGCCACTTACCAGATTTTCTGTCTTTAGATTTCTTGTTGTGTGAAACAATAAACCCTATTTAATTTGCTTTGAGCTAATGCCTCTAAAACTTTTTTTTTCCTTTTTTGTGACAGTGTCACACTAGGTAATCCTGAATGGCCGCAAACTTGTAGTAATCAATCCTCTTGCTTCTGCCTCCCAAGTTTTGGGATTAAAGACGTGGTCCTCCAGCTTCTCAGACCTCTGGGATAGGCATGGCCCCGCGCATCTGGACTCTCGGTAGTCAGCAGGGGTCACTTGAGTCCAGGAGTGTGAGACCAGCCTGAGCAACAAGCGTAAGGAGACCTTTGTCTTAGTTTCTACTGCTCTACCCAACAAGAAGAAACTTAGAGGAGGAAGGTTTAGCATTGGGTCAACTCAAGGGGAGAGAGTCCATCGTGAAGGGAGGGTGCGGGAAGAGGAAGGCAGGGCAGCTGGCTGCACAGAGTCAAGAAGCAGAGAGAAGCCGGGCGAAGGTGGCGCATGCCTTTAATCCCAGCACTTGGGAGGCAGAGGCAGGCGGATTTCTGAGTTCAAGGCCAGCCTAGTCTACAGAGTGAGGTCCAGGACAGCCAGGGCTACACAGAGAAAGACACGCTGTAGAGTCAGGCTGTCCATCCTCAAGGCTCACCTCCCCCAACCCCCAGCGACACATCTCCAATCAAGGCTTCATCTCCCATAGATTTCACCGGCTTCCAAAGCAGTGCCGCCAGCTGGGGACTATAGGTTCAAATGGATGAGCTTATAGGGAGATATTTCACATTCAAACAGCAGCTCTGTCTCAAAACAACTAACCAAATAAAACAAACGTTTTGCCATGGAGCCTGACAGTCTATATTGCTTTCAGTCTCCTATGCGATGCCCATATTGCTGATCCAAAGACCACACTTGAGATGAATTCAACATGTTTTTTTTTTTTATTGTTCTTTGGGAATTTCACATCATACACCCAGATCACACTCACTTCCTAATTCTTTCATGTCTACTCCCTCACCTGTGTGACCTCCCCTCAACACCAAAAACAAACAAATAAACAAAAACCAAGTCCACTTTGTATTATCTATATATTCACTGGAGCGTGGTCAAACTCTCAGTGGCCTGCCCCTCAAAACTGAGTTCTTCCCGTCCCGGACCCTCATGTATCCTTATCATGCTTTTCAAGAGTTCTCTTCCATGGCTCCCTGTTTAAGCTGATACTTTTTGGAGGCGGTGGGTTGGGGGAATAGGGGTTGTCACAGAAGCCTTCCGTGTGTCCCTCTTTCTCAGCTGCTCATTTGCAGTCATCAATATCACAACCAAAGTAGCTTCCTTGCTATTTACAGTCAGTCATGAGTTTCTGGCAACAGAGCAGACCACAACATGGCACCCAGCTGGAGCAGGATCAGGGACTCAGACGAGACCCTTCGAGGCAACCCAGACCATGGACATAAACATGGCCTCAGGGGGCAGTGCTGGCCACTCACATCAATATGGCCCCTTGCAACAACTCAGGTCTTACATATAAACATGGCTTCAGGCTGCAGCATACACCACGGACATCCCCACGGCCTTCAGTGGTTAACATGTGGCCGTATCATCAACACTGATCCCGGCCACAGTAGGACCTTGGACCCAGACATCGCCATGGCCCCAGGCATCAGCACGGTTCACCCACATCAAAATGCTCCTCCCCCAACCCCCAACGGAGGCCAACATGGCTTTGCCCCAGCATAGACCACAGACATCCAAACAGCATTGGGTGGTGATACCAGCCTCGGATGTCTACCTAGTCCCCAGCCACATCAGGACCTCTGACCCACACATGGCTCTCAGCTGTAATGCAGAACATGCTCCTTTGAGGAGATTCTGTCCAGAAAGTGAACCGTTCTTCATGTCAGGCCTCCATCACTACCCAGAGCCTGGGCGATGTTCAAGAACTGAGCCTGCATCTGCATAAGCTCCGTGCTGCTGACCACCATCCCACTGACCTCCTGGGCAACGACACTTTCCACTGTTGACCTCAGCCCACCCTTAGACCTGTCACTGACATTTCGTCTCCAGTTCTGCCGCTCTCCATGAGCATGCATGCACTACTCCGCTCTCCTTCTTTCCCTCTTCTCCATCACGTTTGTTTGCTGTGGTGGCAGCCTCTGCCTGGCTTCTGAAAGGTGGGGCAGGGTGAGTCTGAATCTAGGTTCTTTTCATCAGACATTCTGTTACTCTCACACCTGGCTGGTAGCATATCTCTATCTCACATGCATTACTAAATATTAAATAAATAAATAAATTATAAAATACCTTCTAAAACTGCAATTACAATGCTTTTCCAGATCTATTTTTGCTTTAAAAGAAGAAAGAAAAAAAGAAAGAGAAAGAAGGAAGCAAAAAGCAGAGTTATAGCTGGTAAGATGGTTCACTGGGTAAAGGTGAATCCAAGCAAGCCTGAAGACCTGAGTTCAAACCCCAGGACTCACATGGTGAAAGGAGAGAAATATCTCCTGCGAGTTGTCCCCTGCTCTCCACACATGCCCTCCCTCCACAAAATAAACAAATGCTTAGAAAACATTAAAAAGAAAGAAAAAGGGGCCCAGGAGAGATAGATCAGCATTAAGAATGTTTGCTAACCAGGCAGTGATGGTGCATGCCTTTAATCCCAGCACTTGGGAGGCAGAGGCAGGCAGATCTATGTGACCTGGTCCACAGAGCAAGTTCTAGGACAACCAAGGTTACACAGAAAAACCCTGCCAGAAAGAGAGAAAGAAAGAAAGAGAGAGAGAGAGAAAGAAAAAAAGGAAGAAAGAAAGATAGAAAGAAAAGGAAAGAAGGGAGGGGAGAGAGGGAGGGAGGGATAGAGGGAAGGAGGGAAGAAGAGAGGAAGGGAGGGAGGGAGGGAAACAAGACCGTCCAGTAGTATCTCAGTGTTTCCATCACTGTGAAGAGACACCATGACCAAAGCAACTCTTATGAAAGAAAACATTTAATTGGGGCTGGCTTACAGTTTCAGAAGTCCATTATCATCCTGGTGAGAAGCATGGCAGCATGCAGGCAGATGTGGTGCTGGAGAAGGAGCCGAGAGTTCTACATCTTGACCTGAAGGCAGCAGAGGGAGGCTGTATGTCACACTGGTTGTAGCCTGAGCATAGGAGACCTCAAAGCTGGCCTGCCCAGTGACACAGTTCCTCCAGCAAGGCCACACCTATTCCAACAAGGACACACCTCCTAATAGTGCCACCCCCTATGGACCAAGCATCCAAACATGTGCATCTGTGGGGGCCACTCCTATTCAGACCATCACAAGGAGAGATGGCTCAGCATCTCTTGCTTGCTGTTCTCCCAGAGGAACTAAGTTTGGGCCTGAGTACCCATGCGAGGCGGTTCATAACTGTCTACATCTCTCCTTCCAAGAGGCGTGTCCAAGACACCTGAGGCACCTGCACATACGAGTCCATTCCCCCACACAGATGAAAACAAATACACATGATTAAAAATAAAGTTGGGCCAGGCGGTGGTGGCACATGCCTTTAATCCCAGCACTTGGGAGGCAGAGGCAGGCGGATTCCTGAGTTCGAGGCCAGCCTGGTCTACAGAGTGAATTCCAGAATAGCCAGAGCTATACAGAGAAACCCTGTCTCAAAAAACCAATAAATAAATAAATAAATAAATAAATAAATAAATAAATAAATAATAAAATTGGGTTAGATTAATGACTCAGCAGTTAAGAGCATTGCCTGTCCTTCCAGATGACCTGGGTACAATTCCCTGAACATGGTGGCTCATGCCCATTCCAGCTTCTGAGTATCTTACACACACACATACACACACACACACACACAGAGTACATAAACATACATGCAGGCAAACATCCATGGACATAAAAACAAGATGAATATTTTTAAAAGAAGGAGGAACAAAGTTATTTGCAAGCTTACCAGGATTTACTACTGTAGCCTGATCATAAGCTGTATGGAGATTACAAGTGGTGTGGGCTCTTGTGTTTGTTGGTGGCTCTGAAAATCTTTTTTCTTTTTGTTTAAGTAGACTTCTGAAAAGCATTTCTACTCCAAGTTTCATACGGAGAAACTTAATTTATCCTTGCCCCTCCCCCTGTGGAATTAAAAATAGCATACACGATGTACCTCTCGCCAATTTCCCTTAGGATGCCTACAGATGTTAACACACACTTCAAAGTTCAAAAAGGAACCTGATTTTCACTCAGGAGTGGGTGGAGAATGGAAGTCCCTTGATCCAAAGTAACAATGTGGTTGGATACCATCGTTGCTTCCTGTAGTAAGAATTTCTTTGCTAATGGGGAGTATGAGGGGTTTTGTTTTGTTGTTGTTTGTTTGCTTTTGTTTTTTTGTGAACATTTGATATGTACAGTAGACTTATGGGCCTTAATTTATTACCAAAATGAATACTTCCCAAACTCAGGCAAACAGGCCATTTAGCAAGCTATGTTTGACATAAGCACAAGTTGAACAGGGCTAGAGATGGCTCAGTGATTAAGAGGGTTTCCTGGTCTTCCAGAGGACTTGATTGAGGTCCCAGCATGCACATTCCAGGGCTCACAACTGCCCATAAATTCCAACTCCAGGGAATCTGATGTCTTCTTCTGATGGCCAAAGACATCTGTACTCTCATAACATAGACCCATGCGTGCACACACACACCACACACACGCGCACACACACTACACACACGCGCGCACACACACACACATACACACACATGCACATACACACATGCACACACACCACACACACTACATACATACCACATACACACACATGCACACACACCACACACATGCACACACACGTGCACGCGCACAAGCACACACAGACACACACAAGCACACACACACACCACACACATACACACATGCACACACACCACACACACATACACACATGCATGCACATACATGCGCACGCACATGTACACACATACACCACACACACGCACACACATGCATTCGAACACACACACATACATACACACGCACACACACACATGCACACACAGCACACACACACACATGCACATACACATGCACACAAACACATACACTATACATAAATATAAAAATAGTGTAGAAGTATTATTTGGCGTTTTTTTACACCTCCCTTATTCCCGAATGATGACACAGAGAACTTTATTTTTAGCTTAGTGCACTATAGCTGGGTAGATTCTGATCTATTCTAACCTAACTATGCTGGTTACTTCCCAGCAATCGCCCTCCCCACCTCCCTTTTAAAAAGAGTAAATAAAACATTCATGAAAAAGGGGAAATTCCATCCATCAAAAACTGGGGTAAGGACTTCAGGTGGGAAACTTATTTGTTTTGCTAAAAATGCAAATTGAAACTAGTGTGGTGGCACAAGCGGTTATCACAGTAACTCAGGAGGCTGAAGTAGGCATTAGACTGCAGTTGTCTTAGGTACAGAGTGAGTTCAAAGCTAGCCTGGGCATTGACACCATCTATCATGGTTAATACTGTAAACTTGACAGCATCTAGAATCAAGAGATGAAGCCCTGAGCATGCCTGTGATAAGCGATCTAGATTAGGTGAATAGAGGTAGGAAGGCCCACGTTAGCTGGGGGCTAAGGCGATCTCAAAAACAAAGAAAATCAAGAAAGAGAAGATGGATTTACACCAGTGATCCCTGCACTTGGGAGGTGGAGGCAGCAGGATCAGGAGCTCAAACTCATCCTTGGCTGCATAGCAGTTTCTAATCCAGTCTGGGCTACATGCACCCCTGCTTCAAACAAAACAAAGAGAGGTTTTTGGTTTGTTTTTTGGTTTGTTTGTTTTGTTTTAAGAGGGCTCAGGATAAGGTTTTGTGCTTGCCTACGTGTGAGGTCCTGGGTTCAATCGCCAGGACTGCTATTTTTTCAATTGCTAATTGGGCCAGGTGTGGTGGAGCACACCTGTAATCTCAGTGCTGGGGAAGCAAACACAGGAGGATCGATCGCAGGTTCATGGCCAGCGTTTACACAGAGAGACCCTGCCTAGAACGATAACAGAAAATAAAGCAACTCGGGATTGAGCACTGCTCTATGAATATTAAAAAGCATCAGGTGCGTGGGCCAATGAAAGGGATAGATCCACCATTAAAGTTCTGTACTTACCATCTAGACTGACAACCTGGGTTAGATCCCGGGACCCACACAGTGGGAGGAGAGACCCAACTCTGTGTTAACTTCCCTGTAAGGGCACAGGGGTCGTGGGGAGCTTTACTGCTACTCGTCTACTTGAAGCCCTGAAGGGTTCCCAGAACCTTAGATTGCAAGCAGAAGAGATGTACAGTCAGACAGCCACTGGAGGAAGACCACCATGCCGCAGATGCCCACCCCACCAGAAGCCCGAATAATCAGCTCACTCACATTCTCTGACCTCTCTCTGCTCTCCTCCTGGCAAGTCCGGTGAGCCAAAGGCCAGAGGGGAAAGGAAGTCATCCGTGCGCTCTGTAAAGGGTAGCTTCCGGGGCACGAGACGTCAAGAACACCCAAGAGGCCAGGCGGCAAACGTCTGCTTCACTCGTGATTTGGCACTCTGCTTCTAAGCTACATCCTCTAAAAACCTTTCCACCCGTGGACCCTAGGGCAGGCACAGAGTCACTTGCCAACAGAAGGGTTTGTTCTTCATCTATCTTCGTCTGTGTATGGGAATTACGGATTTGAGCCGCCATGAGGTTTTGAAGATCAAAACTAGGGAGTAGTGCATGCTAGGCAACCTCTCCAAGATGTTTTGATGGGTGGGTGGGTGGGTGGGTGGGTGGATGGGTGGATGGATGGGTGGATGGGTGGATGAATGGATCGATGGATGGATGGATGGATTGATTGATTGATTGACTGAGATAAGGTCTCACTAAGTAGCCCTGGCTGACCTGAAACTCGTTATGTGTTCCAGTGTGACCTCAAATTCAGAGAAATGTCTTCCTCTGCTTCCCAAGTGCTGGGATTAAAGGTGTTGGACACCATACCCAACCTTTTAGCCTTACTTTTAATAATATTTTAAGTGTACTCTTGCAATTTCATATTTACAATGTATCTTGATACTATCTACCCCAACCCCTGTTGCTAGTCTCTCTCGGGCACAACCCAACACATCCTGTCCCGCCCCCCACTCCTGTAACCCACTGAGTCCAGTTAGCGCTGCCCACTGGAATGTTGATGAACTGTGTTGTTGCCTTGGTCTCGTGCAGGTGACCACAGCTACTGTGAGCTCAAGAGTGCAGCAGTTGTGTCCAGAAGTCTCAGCACCTCACGACATGTCTTTCCACCTTCCAGCTCTTACATTCTTCCTGCCTCTTCTCTCATTGGGTCCCGGAAGCATTGGTGGAGTTGTGTGCCCTGCTTAGTGCTCAGCTCGATGGTTGTGGGCTGACTGTGGGTTCTCGCACAGAGTCTATGACCTCCTAAGCCATGGGCTTCTGACCAGGTCTATGGTACGAGGCATGGATTCCCCCCAGTAGAATAGGCCTCAAATCCAATCAGAAAACAGTTGCTAGCCCCACCAACAGCTACATCTTTGGTAGCAGGTTGGTATTGTAGCATGCAGGATCCATGAATGGGTAAGACCATTGAGGCCTTTTCTTTGCCACCCCCCCTCCCATTTGCCACCCCTCACCCCAGAGTCTGCACAGCATCCTTGGAGCTGTGAAACCTAGCTAACCAGGAATAAGTTCCCTGGTCAGCTCCAGCTTGATTTCCTCTACAACCCACAAAGGAAGTATGTAGTGCCTTCAGCAGTCTAGCACTACCATCTAGTTATGGTGGAAAGCCATAAGTAAAGAGAATATGCTGTTTCCCTGAGCAATAATTCGCAGGGAGAGAGCCTACACATGCCACCCATTCATCAAACCAGGTCTTCTTGGGGAAGCACGGTCTACCCACGTAAGGAACCTATGTTCAAACTCCTTTTTCTTTTCTTTTTCTTTTCTCTTTTTTT
>NW_022196903.1:128449605-128452292 GCF_008632895.1 Mastomys coucha
AGAGTTTCTCTGTATAGCCCTGACCTTTTACTTTTCTGAACTCTATTTTTTTTTGATTAGGTTATGAAGTGGTGTATTTCTTTCTTTTTTTATAAAGATTTATTTATTTATTTTTATGTATATGAGGACACTATAGCTGTACAGATGGTTGTGAGCCTTCATGTGGTTGTTGGAAATTTTATTTTAGGAACTCTACTTACTCTGGCCCAAAGATTTATTTATTATTATACATAAGTACACTGTAGTTGTCTTCAGATGCACCAGAAGAGGGCATCAGATCTCATGACAGGTGACTGTGAACCACCATGTGGTTGCTGGGATTTGAACTCAGGACCTTTAGAAGAGCAATAAGTGCTCTTATCCGCCGAGCCATCTCGCCAGCCCCCAAGTGGTGTGTTTCTAAAAGGCTTTTTTATACAGCCTTAGTTTTTTTGTTTGTTTGTTTGCTTGTTTTTGTTTTGGTTTTTTTGGAGACAGGGTTTCTCTGTATAGCCCTGGCTATCCTGGAACTCACTCTGTAGACCAGGTTGGTCTCAAACTCAGAAATCCACCTGCCTCTGACTCCCAAGTGCTGGGATTAAAGGCATGTGCCACCACTGCCCGGCTTACATCTTTAGTTTTGATTAACCCATCTCCCATCTCTTATGTCTTCCCCTGTCTTACTTACTTTTCTGTTGCTGTGGAAAGAGACCATTTTAATGGGGCTCCAGGGGGTCTGATGTCCTTCTCTGACCTCCACAGTTCTGCAGCCATCTGTACTCATGAGCACACACATACACACACACAAAATTTTAAAAATTGGAGGCAGAGGCAGGCAGATCTCTGTCATTTGAGGACCACCTGGTCTACAAATTGACTTCCAAGACAGCCAGGGCTATTGTTACACAGAGAAAACCTGCCTTGAAAAACCAAATCAACAAGTCAATCAATAACTGATGGAGAACACAAGATGTGTGAGCTACTTTAGGAATAACATGGCATTCTGTTCTAATGTTTCTTTTAAAAAAAGAAGATTTATTTGTTTATTTTATGTATGTGAGTACACTGTACCTGTCTTCAGACACACCAGAAGAGGGCATCAGATCCCATGGTTGTGAGCCACCATGTGGTTGGTGGAAATTGAACTCAGGACCTCTGGAAGAAGCAGTCAGTGCTCTAAGCTGCTGAGCCATCTCTCCAGCCCCTGTTCTAATTCTTAGAACATAGATAGTAAACTTAAAAATATGTAAATGAAGGCTGGGCAGCAGTGGTGCATGCCTTTAATCCCAGCACTTGGGAGGCAGAGGCAGGTGGATTTCTGAGTTCGAGGCCAGCCTGGTCTACAGAGTGAATTCCAGGACAGCCAGGTCTATACAGAGAAACCCTGTCTCCAAAAACCAAGTATATGTATATGTATGTGTGTGTGTGTGTGTGTATGTGTATGTTTGTGTGTGTGTGTGTATGTGCATGTGTATGTGTATATGTATATGTATATGTATGAATAGATTCAAATATAGAACAGGCCTAGTGAGATGGTTCGTTGGGTAAGAGTGCTTGCCATGCAAGCCTTTCAATCTGGATTCAATCCCCGAATCTACACAAAGGAAGTAGAGAGCAGACTCTCTCCTTGTGCTCTGACTTTTATGAGCATGCCCTCTCTGCCACCTGTTCCCTAACAAACAAAGGATGTAATTTTACAGTTTAAAATATAGATAGGAACATGAGTGAACCACCAGTCTTTTATCATCATCATCATCAAGTACCATGTATGGTGCATGTGCATGTGTTTGTCTAAGTGGCGTCATAGTGGGTTGTCGCATTACCACAAACACAGGAGCGATGCATAGCTTCCATGCTGTGCAGGAAGCTGCAGTATCCCTGGACGATGGGGAATTTGCAGCTCCGTTATGGTCTTATGGGCTCATCTGTGTGCAGTCTCTCACTGACCTCAATCCTGCTGTGTGGCATGTGACAGAGTCCACTGCATGTCGAACTTCCCAATGCTTTGCAGCCACATCTTCAGTCTTGTTTCAAAATCGTTCCATCATTCCTAAGCACCCCAAATCCATAAGCAGTTTCTCTTTATTTCTCCCTATTTCCACCCCTGACAACCACTGATCTACCTGTTTTCAGTCTCCATGAATTTTACCTCTTCTGGACATTTCTTACAATCTGGCTATGTGACCTGACCATTTGTGTCTGGCTTTTCAACTAATCTAAGAGTTTACAGTTCATCCACACTGTAGCATTTACAAATGCATTCTCCTTCTTCATGGCTGCAAGAGTTCATGAAATCATACTTCACGTGATTTTTAGGCCAATTGATATGGTTCATTAGGGCCAAGGGTGAAAACCTGAGTTCAATTCCCAGGACACATTTAGTGGAAAGAGAAAACCAACCCATTCTCATCTCCATACGTGTGTTATACCATGTGTGTGTCCACACACATACTCACAAAACAAAGTATATTTTTTTAATTGTAGAAAATACACATATCGGAGGAAGCTCCACTCCCAGGCACTCTGATACACTCAGGATCAGAGACCTTTGGCTCAAGCTCTGCAGCCAGTCCCACAACACCCAGAGGAAGCTCTACTCCCAGGTGCTCTGACACACCCAGGATCAGAAGTAAGCAGGATCCAACATCTGTCCCAACACTGGGAGTAACTGGGACCAGCAAGACCAGGCACACAGGAACTCCACCAGC
>NW_022196903.1:128452593-128452773 GCF_008632895.1 Mastomys coucha
GCAGGAACCAACATCTGTCCCAACACTGGGAGTAATTGGGTTCAGCGGGACCAGGCACACAGGAACTCCACCAGCCCAGTGACTCCAGTTCCTTCCAGTCTGTCGGGGTTATTGTTCCGAGCAGACCTTGGGCACAAGCTCTGCAGCCAGTCCCACAACTCACAGAGAAAGCCACACTCC
>NW_022196903.1:128455457-128465871 GCF_008632895.1 Mastomys coucha
CTTATTTTTATTGTTATAATCTATAAATTTTAAGGAATATGACAAAAAAGATATTGTAGGTATTGAAGGGGGGTGTCTCTGGGAGGAGCAGTGGTACAAAAAGGAAACAAGAATGTGATTCAATTATATTTAATTGAAATATGTTTTTAAATGTTAACAAATTCAGATAAATTGAAATCATGTAACTTTTCTCATCATAATGCAATAAAAGTTTTTTCAAAAAAAGAAAATACACATATCAAAATTTATTGTTTGAACTATTTTAAGTACACAGTTCATTGACATTAATAACTCATCTACACTTGTGATGATCCACAGCTGTATCTGCTCTAGATCTTTCTGTTTTGTTCTTTCCTCATAGCTGGGGATAGAACCTAGAGCCTCATGCATGAGTTCTGCCACTGGGCTACAGCTAGATCCTTCTTTTTTAATTTCTTTTTTTATTTTGAGACAGCGTCTCACTAAGTTGTCCGTGCTGGCCTCCGGCTTGTGACTCTCCTGCTCTAGTCTCCTGAGTGGCTGCTACTATAGGCTTATGCCACGTTTGCTATTTTAATGTTTCCCTCTTTCCTGTGTGACAAAAGTCAGCAGCTTGGGAGGAGGCAGTCACCTGCCCACTAGAAGGCAAGGCCAGGTAGTAAGTCAGGCGTGATAGTTTATTCTGTGTATCAACCTGGCTAGCCCAAGGCTCACCCAGATTAAACATTATTCTGGGTGTGACTGTGAGGGTGTTTCCAGAAGTTTGAGTTTAACTCAGTAATTACCCTCTCTGATGTGGGTGGGCAGTATCCAATCTGTTGAGTGCCCAAAGAAAACCAAACAAAGGAGAAACACACACACACACACACACACACACACTCACGCGCACACACACACCTTAATGCATGAGACCTCCCATTTTGTCTCCCTTTGCTTTTGAACTAGGATTTTTACTATTATCTCCTTTGGTTCTCAAGTCTTTGGCCTAAGCGTTGACTTTTCTGGGTCTCCATCCTACAGATGATGTAACTTCTCAGCCTCCATAATCCGTTGGCTGGTCCTCATTTTTAATCTATCTGCATGTCATCTATCTACCTAGTTATCATTTATTTATTACTTATCATCTTTTTTTTTTCCCATGAGGTATGGTTTCCTGCAGCCCAGGCTGGTCTAGAACTCACTATGTAGCCAAAGATTACCTTGAACTTTAAATTGGTTCTTAATTTCCTAAGAAAACTTCTTTTCATATTCCTTTGTTCATGCCTCCATGGTCATATTTGGCACAATTTTTTGTATTTAAGTATTAATTGCACTTGAACTGGGCAGGATGGCACACACTTGAAATCCCTCCGCTCAAGGGCAGAATCAAGAGACTAGAATCAAGCCAAAGTTCAGCTGATTTATATTAGCAGGATCTAGGTCAGCCCGACATAGTAAGTAATAGCTTACTTACTTTTGAAATAAGTAATTTATTTCAAAAAAACAAGACAACAAAAACAATTACCCTTGACTCTCTGTCTTAGTCAGAGTTTCTATTCCTGCACAAAACATCTCGACCAAGAAGCAAGTTAGGGAGGAAAGGATTTATTCAGTTTATACTTCCACACTGATGTTCATCACCAAAGGAAGTCAGGGCAGGAACTCACACAGGGCAGGAACTTGGAGGCGGGAGCTGATGCAGAGGGATAATGCTTACTGGATTGATCAGTGTGCTTTCTTATAGAACCCAGGACTATCAGCCCAGGGATTGCACCACCCATAGTGGGCTGGGCCCTCTCTCCTTCCTTGATCATTGATTGAGAAAATGCCTTACGCTGGGTCTCATGGAGGCATTTCCTCAAAGGGAGGGTCCTTTCTCTGTGATACAAACCAGCCAGTACACTCTCTAATTTCTAATAAAGTGCCAGAGAGAGAGAGAGAGAGAGAGAGAGAGAGAGAGAGAGAGAGAGAGAGAGATCATCAATGAATATCTAGTGAATGGCTGTATGAGAAGAGATTATTGTCAGAGCATTACCTTCCAATAGAACCAGGCATGGTGGCACACAGACCTGGAGTCCCAGCACATGGGAGGTGGAGGCAGGAGGATCAGGGATCCAAGATCATTCTTCAAGATCATATGAGTGAGTCTGAGACTAACCTGGGCTACATAAGACCCTGTTTCAAAAAGAAAAGACAAATTATAGCTCAGCCTCAAGTCGTTGAAGATGGAGGCAGGAGAATCAGAAGTTCAAGCTTGGGTGGGGCTAGAGAGATAGCTCAGCAGCTAGGACCCAGGCTCAGTTCCTAGCACTGAGTTGGAGGCTCACAACCCATCTGTAAGTTCTACCTCAGGGGATTCAGTCCCCTTTTCTAGCCTCCATGAGCACCAGGCACTCATGTGATGTGTATACATACATGCAAACACCCATACACACAAAATAAAAATAAATAACCTCTTTTTTTTTTTTTTAAGATGAAGGTCATTCTTACTTATACAAGGGAGTTCAAGACCAGCCTGGGCTATATGAGACTGTCTCAAAATAAAGTCACAAACTGATAATTTTTTAATGTTAAAATGACAACAAGAAAGTCATCTTAAGAAATGGATGGGGGCTGGAGAAATGGCTCAGTGGTTAAGAACACTGACTGCTCTTCCAGAGGTCCCGAGTTCAATTCCCAGCATCCACATGGTGGCTCACAACCATCTGTAATAGCATCCATTGCCCTCCCTCTTCTGGTGTGTCTGGAAGACAGCTACAGTATACTCATATACATAAAATAAATAAATCTTTAAAAAAAGAAAGAAAGAAAGAAAGAAATGGATGAATTAATAAGTAGAAGCCCAAAGCAAGTTTTGCTCAGGCCCAAAGAAATTCCTGGAATTCTTGATGGTCTTATTCACTGAGACTGAGAATGGAGAAGCTGAGGTGTCAGGTGGAGGTGGAGTGGAGGTAGAGGAGGTCTGGAGAGTATGTGGCAAGAAGGTTGGAGAGTCTAAGTCTAACTGGACATAGAGAAATTTAAGACTCCAGTCCACATGGTAGACCTTCCAAGGTGTATGCCGCATTCATTCTTATCTTACTTCAAAACTGCCTGGGAAAAAAAAACTCTTTTACAGGATGTAAGCTGGTTGTTTTATAGGGTCCTTTTCCAGACATTAGGGCCACTTAAACACAAACCAAAGGGGTATTATGCCAGACAGTGACTCTCAGGCTATTCTTAAGGAACTGGGACCCTAGGAGAACTCAGTCTCCTGCTTAGAGCTTCTTTGTCCTGATCTAGGCTTCTTTGGCCTAGTCTAATGCCATACTCATAGTATGTCAAGAGACTGAGAATGGGCAGTCTTCAGAATCTACTCTTTTTCTACTTCCTTCTATCTGTCTGTCTGTCTGTCTATCTATCTATCTATCTATCTATCTATCTATCTATCTATCTATCATCTATCTATCTTTCTAATATCAAGACAGAGTTTCTCTGTAAATGCCTGGCTGTCCTGGCATTTTAGACCAGGACTTTAGACTCTCACTTTAGACCAGGAAGTCCTTGAACCCAAAGAGAACTTTCTGCCTCTGTTGACATTAAAGGTGTGAGCCAACATTGCCCAGCTTCTTTTGTTTTTCTTTCTTTCTTTTATCTTTCTTTTTGGTGATATTGGGGATTTGAACCAAGGGGCTTGTGTATGCTTGACAAATACTCTACCACTGAGCTATTATATCCTCAGTCCACTAAGCAAGCCTAAGATGACCTCGAACTTCGTCAACAAGCCAGGTGGGCTGAGCGTCCCATCGTTCACAGGCAGTCACCAAAGCATTCAGATATAGTAGTCACTCAGGCAGCTGAGATCATAAACTGGTGTCCGCCAGTTTGTATTTACTCCTTTGGGGAATGTTTAAGCGGAGCTGAGAAGATGGCTCGGTCAGTAAAATGCATTCATCAGAGTATAACGCCCCGAGTTCAGATCCTCAGCACCCATGGAAAAATGCAGGTTCGGGCTTCGTGGCAGCATCTTTAGTCCCAGGCCTTTCCAACTCAGCGCTGGAGGGCTAGGATGAAAACAGGTAGATCCTTGAAGCTCATTGGCTGGCCAGCCTGGCCCAACCCCTCAGGTTCAGGATCAATGAAAGACTTTGTTTCCTAGTTACATTTCGTGTGGCTATTAGGGTACCCTGACAAAAACAACTTAAAGGAAAAGATGAATTATCTGACTCGCAATTTTGTTACAGTCTGTCATTTCAGGGGAAGTCAAGGACTTGGAAACTAGGCATATTCGCAACCAAGAGCAGAGAGAATAAATGCATGTATGCTTGTCCTCAGCTTGCTTTCTCCAAGTTGGCTTCTGACTCACAGAAATCTGTCTGCTTCAGCTTCCTGAGTCTAACTAAACATGTGCTACCACCCAATTTTTTTTTTTTTTAAAGAAGGGTTTATATTGTATCAAAAGTGCAAGTTTCTTCTAGGCTACTAGGCAAGTGTTTGCTCACCTCTTGGGGCTAACTGGAACTCTTCCTTCTTTAATACTCCATGGAGAGACTGAAAACACAGACTTTGGACAACGGCTACACTGAGTGGGGCCATTAAACTCTGACCCACGACCTCTGCAAAGAGTAACTGACTTCTACTCAGAGTTCCACTCACTTGCCAACACAAGACCAGCCAGAGAAAGCTAACTGCAACTCCCACACCAGAATTGCTTAAGATACTCCACTTCTTGGTAGCCCGTTTTCACCTCCTCTCGCCAGTGACCTCAGATCTCAGCATATCCAAAGTTCACCGTTTCCACCCCGAGTGATCTTTTCATCAACTCTGCTTCGAGTCTCTGCCAGAAGCAAGAGGAGCTGGCCAACACCTTCTGCAGCCAGTTCTGGACATAGATGTCCGCCACACTCATCTGAATTTTCTCCATTTACTTCCACGCTGCTGTATGAATATTATAGGATATCATAGAACCCGGTTATGAAAACAGCACCGGCTATTTTATTTATATAAACATTTGTAAAGCGCTTTACAGTCACTTTGGTGCGGCTTGTAAACACCTCCGAAGTACTGATACCCCCAACCCCCCATTTTAGAACTGAGAAAATTGAGAAGGAACTAGGAGATTAGGTGGCTCGCCCAGAGCTAGGAGTGGAACATAAATTTTAAGGTCTGTTGTTTATGCACTGAGGCTAGCCTGCCCTTTGGAATCATTACCATTTTAAAGTATTTGGCCCTGAGTTGAGTGAATATTAAGCAGTAGATCATATTTCAGCCTGGCAGGCGTGAAAGTATTGTTTTTGGTTTGTTTTTCTAACTTTTAGTAGGGGACATATGGGCTGCATTAGCTCTACTATGTAGTGCAATTTCAAAGATAGTTTCTCTTCCAAAAAAATTTTCACCGTCGTTTAGCATTTGAAAGTTCAGCCCATGCCATGAGCCTTCTTGTTTTTCTCAAAGTTTTTGCCTTGTGCAGGAAAGTGGGTGGGAGGTCACAAATCCAGCCAGGAGTATAGTTTGTGATTGTGGCTGGGAAAGTGGACAGGGAGAGGGATGGAGACAGAATGGACAAAGTTCCCCTCAGGCAAGGCCTGCCCGCCCACCTTGCTTGCTTGCTTGCTTTCTGTCTTTCTTTCCTTCCATCTTTCTTTCTTTCCTTCCATCTTTCTTTCTTCTCTTCCTTCTGTCTTTCTGTCTTTCCTTTCTTCTGTCTTTTTCTTTCCTTCTCTCTCTCTCTCTCTCTCTCTCTCTCTCTCTCTCTCTCTCTCTCTCTTTCTTTCTTCCCCATGCTCCTATCCCCATCCAAAGTCTTAAGATTGGAAACTGAGATTTATAGCACCTAATTAGAGAATAAGGACGCTTGTCTCGAAGGAAGGGAGGATGGGAAAGAATGCATTTTGGTGGCTCCTTGCTGTCTACAAAAAGGACAAAAAAAAAAGTAGCTTTCCCTGTGCTTGCCACTCTTGTGGATTTAAGAAGGAGGATTCTTGGCAACAACATTTGATCTCGTTGCCACTGTACCTGGTCATCCCAGCACAGAATGCCCTCCTGGTTAGGGGACATTAGCTAAGGTTAATACATTCAGCATTACTTATGCAGTTTCAGTAACTGTTAAATAATAGGGCCAGGAATGTAGTTCAATTGGTGCTGGTCTAGCAGACACAAACCAGACTTTGGTGGGCACACAGGATGAATAGAAGTTCAAGTTCCTCCTTGACTATATAGAACGTTTCAAGCCAGCCTGGGATATAGGAAGCCCTGTCTCAAAACAAACAAAAGAAACAATAATACGCATTTGCCTGCTGTGGTTCATCTCTCCAGTCCCTGCACACCTTGGTTTACTCACTTATGAGCATAAGCACTATTCCAGATTATAGTTCCCTCCATTGTTCTTTCTGATTTCTTCGTTTTCTTCTTTTCCTCTCTAAGCTTATTGTAGGCAAAGCCTGTAAATTTTGTGGTCGGAAGGGGATGTAGCAGCTGGTCAATTGTTAGCTTATGTTGCAGGTGAAGTAGTTTTGTTTTGCTTTGTTTTTTGAGACAGACTCTCTTACTTGCTTGGACCCCACCAAGTAGGTTCGAGTGGCTGGCCTGCGAGCATCAGGGATCTACCTGGTTTTGCTTCTGCAATACTGGAGTTACGATTATGAAGTTCTCATTTTTTAAAAACACATTTTTGGGGGGATTGAATTCACAAGGCTACTACATTACCATATCCCCTTTTGTTGGAGACTTTATTTTGGCTTCCAGTAAAGAGGGTTCAGTTATCGTGGCTGGAAAGGCTGGTTGTGGGAGTGTAAAGCTGCTAACATCTGGGCAGAGCAGAGAGCAGAGAAAGTCTGCCCACATTTCCTAACTCTTATACTTCTTGTCCTACTACATCTACGTTTCCTTTTGTGCCCTGAAAAAAAAAAAAGCCAGTAGCTGTCACAGTGCTGGGAGTCTAGAAAGCATCAACATTTACCACACAGTTTCTCCCTTGCTCCTTTGCTCCCTCGCTCCCTCCCTCTCTTTCTTTTGCAATGCTAGAATTGAACTTAGGGACTCACATATCCTAGACAAATATTCTATCACTGTACTCTATCTTACCCCTCCCCCACTTTGCGGTGGTGGTGGTGGTGGTGGTGGTGGTGGTGGTGGTGGTGGTGGTGCTGGGAATCAAACCCATGACCTCGAAGAAACCAGGCAAATGCTCTACCATTGAGCTATATCCCCTAAGCTCTCTAATCATTATGTATTGATCACCAATTCAATGCAAAGGCTATCATAAGTCAAAAGCAGATAAAGTGAGGATGTAAAGGTGGAGGACCAGGTCAGACAAGTCCTGCAGCTCTCTAAGCTGTGTTTTTCTCACCCTTTACAACGTATAATTAGGATCAAATGGGGTGGAGGGGGAATATGCTCTAGCCACAGATGGCAAACGATAAAATGGCTCTAACAGATGAAAAACATTGTAAGAGGAGTGCCAACCTTCCAGACACTTTTCATATTGCCAGGTAGAAAAGATAGCCACATGAAAAGGCAAAACCAATCCAGGCTAGGTAGTTTGTGCCAGCAGTCAAAGCTACTTTTGAGGAGTCGGGAAATCACTTGAGCATCCAGCCTGAGTCACATAACAGGATCAAAAAAAGTGAAAATGGGTATCAAGATATTGAAGCGATTCTGTTTTGGTCTTTATAGAGACAGTATGTATTTAGTCAGCAGAACTATAGACTTTAGCTTATAACAAATCATATATACCATCATCCCCTTTTATTTCAATATAAGTGGATTTTTTCTTACAAAGAACAGAAGGGGAAAACAAATGTTTACTAAAGAAATTGTGCAAGGCATGGTTGTACTTCCTGTAATCCTAACACTCTAAAGGCTGAGGCAGGAGGATCACTGTGAGTGTGAGGCCAGCCTGGACTACAGGAGACCAGGAGGAATAACAGCCACCTCGGAAGAGCACAGAGATGGGGGGTAATACGTGACCTTGTACGTGACCTTGGTTTTAAGGCCGAGAGGAAATTTGCTGGGTACAGAAGGAAAGTTTACTTACAAGCGGCAGCATGTATCTTTAATTTGCCTACATCGGGCATGCTAAAGAAATGGTGGGAAGGGTTGGGTACTCACATCTGGGTTTTTGTGGGAGGAAGGCAGACGGTACCAGCTGCTTTCTCCGGTTAGCAGGTACCTAGTCATAGAGTCCTTGCTTAGAGTACTGCTTGCTTTTATATCAACTTGACCCAAGCTAGAGTCCTCAGAGAGGAGGGAGTCTCAGGTGAGAAATGCTTCAAGAAGCGGTGTAGATGGTACCCACAGCTCGTGTGGAGGATCCACCGGGGGTGGGAGTGTGTGTGCAGGAACGCCTAGATGCTTTGCCACTGGCTCTGCAGACCACCTGCCTACATGGGATGAGGGTGGGGTGGGGGTGCTGTCCACTGAGTCACTTCACTCCAAAGTTCAGGCGCTGTGCCTGCTGACAGAGCTCATGTTCCTGACAACTACCAAGATGTCTCTGGAGCGCTGCAGGAACGTCAGGCGGGCAGAACACAGCAGCCTTAGTAAAGTAAAAAGTCCAGGGAGAGACCCAGGTTCCCTCTGCCTGTAGCCAGTGATGCTTCTTTCTGTCCAGGTGTGGACCTACAAGACTGAACCAGGGAGCATGTGCTCGTCAAGGACAGCAAACCAGGTACCTCACATGTCCACGTGAAAGCCTGTGTCCTAGCAGAGGCGCAGGCTTTCTCTGGGAGTAAAAAGCCAAGACCCCCGACCAGTGCCTGTTATGAGCACATTCTAAGCCATATTCAAAAACCCTTCGTTTTGCAGGACAGTCTCACTTGTCATTTAACATTTTAAAATGAAAGTGCTTGGACTGAGAAAAGAAAGTTAAAGGTTGTAGATGAGCCAGGTATGGTGGCACAGGTCTGAAATCCTAATACCGAGGAGATGGAACCAAGAGGACCAGGAGTTCAAGGCCAGCCTCAGCTACATAATACTTACAAAGCTAGTTTACTCTACCTGAGACCTGCTCTCAAAAATTAAACCAACAAGAATGTCTTTAATCCACGTGCTTTCTTACTAGACACTGGCAGAGTCTGGCCTCACAAAGCCCACTGATGGCTACAGCCTCCTCTCTGATTGCTTCACTTACTAAGCATTAGGAGGAAGCATTTGAGATGCTTGTGCAGGCCTGTAATCCCAGATGTTCAGGAGGCTGAGTCAGGAGGATCACAAGTATAGGACCTGCCTAACTGCAGAGCTGAATTTAAGGCCAGCTGGGGCAACTTAGCAAGACCTTGTTCCAAAAGAAAAAGAAAGGGCAGGGTAGCTCAGGGGTCAAAGTTGAGAGGGGTGTCGGGAGACAGGGTAGCAAGTTGGTAGAATGTTTGCCCAGCATGCACAAAGCCCCTGGGTTCCCACCCTAGCATGGCCTAACACCAAACACCATGGCATACATCTGTAATTTCAGCACTTGGGAAGCAGAGGTAGGACGATCAGAAGTTCAGGCATATCCTTGGCTACATAGCCAATTTGAAGCCAGCCTGGACTGGATGAAACCCCATCTCAAAGAAAAGGAAAAGAAGGAAGAAAGAGGGGGCAGGGAGGAGGAGGAAAAGGAGACATTTTGAGCCGGGTGCTATGGCATAGACCTGTAATCCTGCGCTCATAAACTGAAGGCTGGAGGCTCGAGAAACCGTGGTCAGCCTGGGCTACGAAGTGAGAACTCAAAAAGAGAAAGGAAAAAGCAAGTCTTGGGCTGGCGAGATGGCTCAGTGGTTAAGAGTACTAACTGCTCTTCCAAAGGTCCTGAGTTCAAATCCCAGCAACCACAGGGTGGCTCACAACCATCTCACAACGAGATCTGATGCCCTCTTCTGGAGTGTCTGAAGACAGCTACAGTGTACTTACATATAATAAATAAATAGATCTTTAAAAAAAAGCAAGTCTTTCATCCCAGGGAGGGTGGCACTAGGTGGAGCCAGGAGGCAGGAGGCCGCTTCCATAAACACACAGAGAAAGCCTTTCTCTTTCCTCTCCAAATCCACTAACAAGGAGGGAGCCATTTCCAAATCCCAAGGACTTGCTTACTGATCTGATTCTGTTCTACAAGTGGATATTCAAATAACTGCTTGTTAAATCATCTCAAGGCTTTATTTATCCAACCTACTTAAAGCTTATGTAAGCTCCTTGGAGATTTGTGTCAAGCTGCTAAGTTGGAAAATACATGGAAAAATAGGACTTTCAATAGGCCGGCTTTTCTCTTAAATTCGTTTTACCTTGACCATGGTGGTGAAGGGGTGTTTCCTAGGAGAATGGAGGGGAAGAAGGCGGTGAGGAGAGAGGAGGTGAGGAGGAAGAGGAGAAGCCCTTGGATCATTTTCTTCTTCTGCCTTCCTGGCTAGCCTTGTTAATCAGCTACTGCCCTCTAGTGCTTACTGCCTAGGTTACATGTGAAGTCCAAAGTGTGGTGGTGGAGGTGGTGGTGGTGGGGATGGTG
>NW_022196903.1:128466861-128483512 GCF_008632895.1 Mastomys coucha
GGAGGTGGTGGAGGTCGTGGTGGAGGTGGTGGTGGTGGTGGTGTGTGTGTCTATAGTGTATGTATGTGCCAGAATGGGGCCAGAAGGGGATGGGTGTTCCATCACTTGGAACTGGACTTATCAATGGTTCTGAGTAGCTGTGTGGTGCTGGCAGCTGAACCCAGGCCTGTGTAAGCACAGCAAGTGCTCTGAGCTGTCCAGTCATCTCTCCATTTTTACCTTTAAAAGCCACGTTTTGGGGCTTAGGAAAATAGCTCAGTCAGGAGATGACCGAGCTCAGGTCCCAGCAGCCACTTAAAAAGCAGGGTGTGGTGGTGCATTCTGGAATCGTAGCACTTGGGAGGTGAGACAGGAGGATTCCTGGAGCTCACTGGCCAGTTGGTCTTGTCAAATGGTAAGCTCCACATTCAGTGAGAGCTTGAATAAGAAAGAATAAGGCAGAAAGCAGAGTGGTGGGTGTACACACCTTTAATCTCAGCATTCAGGAGACAGAGACAGGGGGATCTCTGTGAGTTTGAGGCCAGCCTGATCTACAAAGGTAGTTCTAAGACAGTCAAGGCTACACAAAGAAACCATGTCTTGAAAAAAAAACCTAAATAAATAAATATATAGGAGAATAATAGAAGAAACAACCTGTGGCGATATCTTGATTGTCAACGTGACACACCTAGGAAGACCAACCCTCAGTTGAAGAATCTCCTCCATCATATTGGCCTCTGTCTGATGGATGTAGGAGGACCCAGCTCACTGTGGACAGTCCTCCCTACACAGATGGACCTGAGCTGTATAAAACGGGAACAAGCCCATAAACAAGGGCCCTCATGGTTTCTGATTCAGTTCCTGCTTTAGCCCCGTTTTACTCATCGGTGAAATCTGACCCGGAATGTAAACCAAGTAAACTCTTTCCTATGTTACTTTGAACATGGTGTTTTTCACAGGAATGACCTCTGGCCCCTACAGACATGTGCAAACACAAATACGTACAAACCTATTTATCTCTGGATGAGTCTACTATTCTTATTTTACCAACAAGCACATTGAAATTCAGAGATGAGAGGCCCAGCAGACCCAGATGGCCTTCTATGCTCTTAGTTACCTCACCTTTGCTTGTCTGGCAAACTCTCTTCCTTATTAACATTTCCCCAAAATTTCAGAACCAATAAAAAGTGTAGTATATTAATCAAAATGCTACATATTACTTCTAATATCCCCAGTAAACCTGTAATTGACTGCTGTTCAACTTTAGATAGTCATAAATAATAATCAGTAATTTTTGGACTTGGTACAATTTTAGAAAATGTTAACACTTTTTTAAAAAGTTAGGCCTAATCCCAAATGGGTTTGTTTGGCTGTATATAAGAACTAATTAATTAGTCAGTCATGGGGCACATACTTGTAATCCCAGAACTTGGACAGTGGAGGCAGGAAGATCAGGAATTCAAGATCATCCTTGGCTCCATGGAGAGTTTGAGGCTGGTCTAGGCTACATGAGACATTGTCTTAAACAAATAAATAACAAAAACCCTAACTTATCATTGTCTCCATGGTGGACTAATACTCTGCTAAAATCCTCCCAAAGGAACTTCTTTGGTCGTTGACAGGAAGAGAGTTTGTCGGTTTTGAGAATGGAGCGCATGCTTCCACCATTCCCTCATTGCGCTGGTGGGAAGGAATTGAAAGCTCTCCAGCTGGCCACGCCACTCAGGACAATACTGAGGAACAAGAGACTTATTCAGATATTTAATTGGAGGGAGATACATCTGGAATGAGTTTTATTGGAATTCATATAAAAAAAGAAAAAGAGGATCCATTAAAACTAGTATCAAACAGTTGCCATTATCTGGAATGGGAAATAGTAATGAATCACAGCTCAGATGTCCTAAACCCATGCCTTGTCTTTATCTAAAGCCAGATACACATTTCTAGTTTATATTCAAGTATACTTAATATTTTAGTTAGGAATTACTTTTGGCTATTATTTTACTAACAGATCACTCAGTAACTTAGTTTAGTTTCTTTTAACCCCTCTCTCTTCCTCTTAAAAAAAAAAAAAAAAAAGACAAACAAACAGAAAGTGGTTGGACTGAGGGTGTGGCTCAGGCGGAGACTTCTGGTCTAGCATGCAGAAGGTCCTGACCTGTAGTACTGAAAAAAAAAAAAATTAAATTAAAAATTCAGACATGGTTGTGAAAATCTGCAACCCCTGAACTCAGGAGGCAGAGGCAGGAAGATCAGGAGTTCAAAACCAGCCTGGGCTACCTGAGCCTGTTTCAAAAAGGAAAAGAAGGAAGAGGAAGAAGAGGGGGAAGGCGAAGGGAAGTAGGGCTATTCTTCAAGATATAGTTCCTACTGAGAAGGCCTGGGCAGAAGGAACACAGGCCCATTTGGCAACAAGTTCTTACATGAACTAAGAGACACCTAACTTGTCTTTAGATGTCAACATAGATCCCATTGATCAAGTAGTCAAGTCTTGAATACCGTTTCCTACGGAGGGATTCAACCAACATCCTACCCAAGAGGACGAGGCCTATTACCAGAAACAGAACACCACTAAAGAGGGTCCCAATGAGAAGCCACTTCTCAAACGAAAGGCCAGGCTGGCTTTCTGGACCCCTGTTCAGTGATGCGCTGCCGCCACTGACCTTCCTGTTCTGCCAGGAAGCAGTCTGGTTTGTAATGGAAGACGCTGAGGTTGACAAAGCAATGACCGCAGGGCTCTTCCCATGCTTTGTGTCTGAAGTTAGCGTAGAGCCTCCTCGAAAGGGCACTGTTTCTAAGACGCCTTTCGGCTCTGCATGTGCCTGAAAGATGGTAGTCAAAGCTGCCTGAAGTGTAAGCATGGGTGTGAAACTTGTAGACACAGGGGCTGCTGGGAGCTTCGAGGTCACAGTGGTTACAAGGGGAGTTGTGGTGGCCTCCTGCTTTGAAGTCTTAGGTGGCATTGAAACGCTGGCCAACGGAAGTGCAGGCTTCAAGGTGGCAGAGACGTTATGGAGGGGAGCAACAGCTACCGTGGTAGATGGAGTCGTTGCCGTTTTAGGGAGCAGATGAGCCATTTTTAGTTCCGAGGGAAGCTGTAAACTCTGAGAATGGCTTTTTCCTTCATGGGAAGGGAGCTGTGTGCTTGCTTCATCAATCTTGACGAGTTTGTGCAAGTCTGGGAAGGCTGTGGACTTCGGAGAGGATAGGTCTCTCCAAAACAGGCCAGTGGGCTTTGGGTAACCTGCTGAGGGACGGACGCCAGGGGTGACTCCTGCTGAGGTGTGGCCAAGTAAGAGAGATTCTTCTTGGGTTAACTGTTGGAGTGATGAATTAGCTCTGGTCAGTGGAAAATCTGAAAGTACAAAGAAAATCAAAAGAAGAGTTAAAATGTCCATGGTGGGTATATGTAAACTACAAATGTTTATTATGTCCCCAGACTTGGCACCTGACGCACGCGCCGGTTAGTTGGTTGTTGTTGTTGTTTGGTCAATTTATAAAAACCAGAGTCATCTTGAGGAGGGGAGCCTCTATTGAGAAAATGCCTCCACCAGATTGGCCCGAAGACAAGTCTTTCAGGGCATTTTCTTGGTTTGTTTGTTTTGTTTTTTTGGTTTTTCGAGACAGGGTTTCTCTGTGTAGTCTTGGCTGTCCTGGAACTCACTCTGTAGACCAGGCTGGCCTCGAACTCAGAGATCCACCTACCTCTGCCTCCCAAGTGCTGGGATTAAAGGTGTGCGCCACCACCGCCCGGCCATTTTCTTGGTTGATTGATGTGCGCAGGCTTGGCCCACTGTGGGAGGTGCCACCTCTAGGCAGACGGTCTCGGGTTGGATGAAAAAGCTGAACCAGCTATGGAGCTATATATATGCTTGTGCATACATGCTAGAAAATGAACACAGGGCCATCCTGCATATATTAAGCATGCACGGTATAACTGAACAACACCTCAGCCTCTGACACTGGATATTCATCAAAGTGTGTATAAAATAGAAAAGTACACATTGTTAGGTATATCACAACAGTGTCTCTTTACCCCACGTATGGTTTATTTCTAGCCCGGTAGGACAGAAGAGAAGAGACAGTGGGGGTGGGGTGGGGGTGCCCGGGCTGACTGAGGAATAGGTGGGAACAGTGGGGAGGCTGGAAGAACACCCTGTAGAAGGCAGGAGGGTTAGAGTGAGAAAGACGGCAGAGGGCTGGGGCAGGGTGGGGAAGAAGGGGGTTGCTGAGCAGGGTGAGGACTGGCAGGAAAAATGCTGTGTGAGGCAAGCTTCCCACCAGCTGCCACTGTGAGAAGGTAATCATGGAGACAGATGTTCCAGCCTGGGCATGGGACAGGTGAGAAAGAGTGAGAGAGGCGCCTTGGGAAAATGAGGAGTCAGGGGGAGCAGAACCCAGCGGCAGGCCTTGAACAGTGGGGATGGTTTGACAGAAATAGGGAGGAATGGACTCCTAGAAGAACACCCAGCCGAAGAGATAGCACAAGGCAGATCACATTTTCCAAATAAAGTCAGGGGTGGGTGGCTATCAGAAGGAGGAGGCTATCTGAGACTTGACTTAGACTTTCAAAGCTTGAGTTAATACAGCAAATGCCTTAGGTTCTAGGAATGATGTTTGAAACCAGAATGCCCACACTGGTTATGACAGGTAGGACCATTCAGACCAGCTCCCAGGGAAGAGGGGTTTTGCTCTGAGCCATACACAGCTGTTTACCACAGCTCAAACTGGAAAAGCTCGTTAAGCGAATTAAGTGTGGTGAGAGATAATTTGAACTGCTCCATATTAACTATGCTACTTGGCTGTTTTGATAGGATGAGCACAGCAGGTCAGGGCTGGGAGTGTAGCCCGGTTGGTAATGCGCTTGCCCAGCATACATGAAGCCTAGGACTCAGCCCCCAGTATCACGTAAACTGGGCACAGTGGGACACACCTGTAATCCCAGCACCCCCGAGGTGGAGGCAGGAGGGTCAGATGTTCAAAGCCATCCTCAGCTACACAGAGAGGTCAAGGCCACCCAGGATACACAATACCCTGTCTCAAAAAATAAGAACCAGGCAAGGAAAAAAAAAGTCAGAAAGAACTGCAGGAAACAGAGGAAGCGTCACCCCTTTTCTTCTTAATGTCCCTCCACATCAGTTTCTGAAGTAGACCTCTTACGTATGGCTCCTAACAGATCCAAGGGCAACTGCAGAGGTGAGATAGCCTGGGAATGCTCACTAATCCTCATACCTTTCCATGGTTCGTTATTATTTACTGTCATAATAATTTTTTTATATTTTAAACATTTATTTATTGGGAGATGGAGGAAGAGACTCGGCATGTATGCGTGGAGGTCAGAAGACAACTTGTAGAAGCTTGTTGTCTGCTTGTACCACGTGGGTCCTGGGGACCAAACTCAGGTCATCAGGCCTGGCCACTGAGCCACCTTGCTGGCCCGACTTCATGTGTTTGAGACAGTGTCAGGTAGCTCAGGCTACTCTTAAATTTGATACATGGGTCAAGGCTTGCCTTGAGCTCCTGATCCTTATGCCTGTACCTTGCTGGCATGATGGGCATGGATCATCCCACCGGGCTACAAGAACCTTTACAAGAGTCACTTAATTCATCTAGGACAGGGTTTAACATTGGTGGCCAAGTCAAGCCTGCTACCTACCTCCATGTGCCATGCAAGCTGTGAATGAAGTTTACATTGTTCAATGGCTGAAAATAACCAAGAGAACTTTGGACATGTGAAAAACCTACACTACTTGAATTTTACTGCTCTTCAAGTTTTTTTTTTTTAAAGATTTATTTATTTATTTTATGTGTATGAGTACAGACAGTTATACAGATAGTTGTGAGCCTTCATCTGGTTGTTGGGAATTGACTTTTTTTAGGACCTCTGCTCACTCTGGTCAACCCCACTCGCTCCAGTTGGCCGCTTGCTCCAGTAGACCCCACTTACTCAGTCCCTGCTTGCTCTGGCCCAAGGATTTATTTATTATTATAAATAAGTACACTGCAGCTGTCTTCAGTTGCACCAGAAGAGGGCATCAGATTTCATTACGGGTGGTTGTGAGCCACCATGTGGTTGCTGGGATTTGAACTCAGGGCCTTCGGAAGAGCAGTCGGTGCTCTTACCCGCTGAGCCATCTCTCCAGCCCCTTCAATCAAGTTTTACTGGTGCTGAGCATGTTCATTTATTGATATAATCACTGTGGCAGTTTTTATACGATAAGGTCAATGGCGAATAGATTGAACTGGTTGCACAGGGACAGAGTGCTTCAACTCAGGCCTCCAAAACCTAACTACTATTTGACACCAGACAGAAGAGCTGCCCAACACATGCTCTAGGCTACTGCACTCTACTGTAAAATGGCAGTAGGGGCTGGATGTGGTAGTGATGCCTATAATAGCAGCACTTGGAAAGTAGAAGGGTCAAGAGTTTATTTACAGTCACCCTCAGCTACATAATGAGTTCAAGGCCAGCCTGGTTTACATATACTATCTCAAACCATGTCACTTCTCACCCTCCTCCCCCCCAAATTCTGGGTGTTTTTTTAATTCCAACAACAAACACAGACACAGATCTCTTTCTCAATTTCTTTCATATATATATGTATATATATATATAAACACACACACACACACACACACACATATATGTGTGTGTGTGTGTATGTGTGTAACTTCATATATGTATGTGTGTTTGTGTAACTACAGGTGATGTAACATTCATACTGTCTCCATCTGTATCATAAGGTATTTAGTAAAAATAATGACTCAGGGCTGGGAGTGTAGCTTATAGTATGCATGAGGCCCCAGGGAGGATCCACATGATCACCCACAAAAGAAATATACCTCAGCATGTTTCATTTTTTAAAAGGTGGTGTCAGCTAGACGGCTCAACAGGGCTGTCAAGCCTGGCCTGAAAAGCCCGAGTTCAGTCCCCTGGACCTATATGATAGGAGAGAACCAACTCCCACGAGCTGTCCTCTGACCTCTACACTATCACTGTGGTGAACACAGGTCTACACACACACATGCGCACGCACACGCACACACACACACACACACACACACACACACACACACGCACATACATACGCGCATATACACACGCGTGCACACACATGCACAATACACACGCGCACATACACACACACACATACATACGCGCATATATACACGCACACACACACAAGTATTATAATAAAACACTTAAATAATGTTCTAAAATAAAAAAGAACTTGGGAGAGAGAAAGAAAAGAGAGGAGAAAAGAGAGAGAGAAAGAGAGAGAACAAGACCATTTAGCTAACTGACCTGAAGTCTGTTTGATACTGTAAGTTAGCTATATCCATTGACCAGAATGACCAAAACAGCTGTTTGCTTTCTCAAGCACGTGACCTCAGCTATAATGAAAAGCAAACGCGAGCCCAGTTTGATAAGATACAAGCGTTGGCGAAGAGCCTAGAGCCACACAGGACCCTCCACACCTGCTCCTCTTACCCCGCCCACTGCTGTTTGCACTGGGCGGGGCTTCTCTCTGGGGCTTAGGAAACAGTACTGGGCCTTAAGCGCTTCTTCAGAGTTTCATTTCTCAAGGGATTTTGATGAGAAAAACAAAAAACAAAACAAAACAAAACAAAAAGCCAAAGGCTATTTCTTGGAAACCAGCTAAGCAAATAGATTTCCAATTTATTGGATTTCTGAATTCTCCCATTCTTAACAGAGCTTGGTAAAAAGTTACATGGCAAAACTATTAAAGACAGATGAATGTGAAGCTGCAGCGCTTTTATAGACTGAGCATGGTCCACTGTCATCTTTCAAAGTGTCAGTCTGTAAATATTAGTCAGTTGGTTACAGGAAATAAAATTCCTTCAGAAACAAACCACCAAACAGATATTTACATTTCAGTTCAGTTCAAACAGGATAATTTATGATCAGTGGAAGAACTCAACCCATAAACACGATAGATTTATAAATAGAATTACGAACATAACTTGTAGGCATCCTGTAGGAATAAACAGTGTCCAGGATCTGGTGTCAGGGCCAGGAATCGTCCTTCAACCTTCTCTGTGCTCATGATGCCCCCTGGTGGCTACCAACAGAACAGCTTGATCCCGTCCCTCCACCTTGTTATTCATCCTTAAAAGTTCCTACACAGACCCACTTTCCTTTCCTCTTGTCTCCATTGGCCACATCTTCATCTTGTATTTCTTCTTTCATACACTATAAAAATATCAACTCTACAGAAGTATTATGGAAATTGGGAAACTTAATCTTCAATTATAATTTATATCACTGTAGCAGATCATTCAAACAATATGTGCTTCTTGCACCCACTTCAGGAAGGATTTGGCACATTGAATTTCCCTGGTTCTGGAACAGAATCCAGGCAGAGCCCCTCCACCTGCCCCCAGGAGACAAAGCACACACCCAGGTGCTCCAGACAGTTCATTTCACAAAGCACCTCAATTTAACAGGCAAGAGAGAATACTTCACTCTACTTCCTGATTCAAACACCACTTTCCTTAAAATCAGCCAGTTCACAAATAGTGGCCCCACCCATCAGATGTTCAGTTCAAAAACTAGACCTCAGCCTCCTGTGTCCATTTTCCTGGCCACCTTACCTTCCTGGCCAGCTTTACAATCTTACCTCTTTCTATCTCCTTTAATCTCCCCAGGCCATCTTCTGCCTCCATCTTAATTCCCAAGCAACCAGTTTTTCCATTTCCCCACTCCTGTGGCCTCAGGGTGGCTCCAAAAGGAGACACTGGCGGGCTTTAAAAAGTCTCCTTAAGCCAGGCAGTGGTGGCACATGCCTTTAATCCCAGCACTTGGGAGGCAGAGGCAGGCGGATTTCTGAGTTCAAGGCCAGCCAGGTCTACAGAGTGAGTTCCAGGACAGCCAGGGCTACACAGAGAAACCCTGTCTCGAAAAACAAAACAAAACAAAACAAAAAGTCTCCTTCAAGACACCATGGAAGCACAGCCCGGGTCTCAGCACTCTGGTGACAGAGGTAGGCAGGCCTCTCTGAGTTCAAGACCAGGCTAGACTACATGGCAAGCCTGGCAACCCGAGACCTGAGCCAGGTACCCAGCATGCACACAAAGGCAGAAGGAGGAACCCAAGTCCACCGGGCTCTCTCTAACCTCCACACGTGTCAGGTCATGTGCTCATGAGAGAGAAAGCATGCGCGTATACGCGCACATACACACACACACACACACACACACACACACACACACACGTGGGCACACACACACACACACAAACAGGAATTTTTTTAAAAAACACCATGGAGCACGCCCTACCCAAAAACTTCCCTCAGCGTGTCCCTTATCCACATACGATAAAACCTACCTCCTCTTCTGGATGTCAAATGCATGAGTGACCTGGACTCCCTGGCCCCTCACTCCACACACTCTGTGTAGCTTACTATGTCTCTGGGGGCTCGGAATGAACATTTGCTCTTCAAACATTCCAAATCCATTCCACCTGAGGATCATGGTCCTGGGAGATCTTCCCTGTCTCCTCAGATCTAGCCCCTGGCTTTTCAGATCTCAATCTAGGAGTTATGCCCTCACCGATCACCTAATTTAGAGGACCCCTTGGGGATTACTCTGTCGGGTCACCTCAACCTTGCACGTCACTTGTGACCTCTCTACGTTCTTCCTGAGCATGTGTTATGGCTATCATCTCTGGCCACACAAAGTCAGCTTGAGAAATTAGAACTGTGGTTTTTACATTCAGCACTTCATCCCTGGGATATAAAAAGTGTGCCGAGGCAAAAGAAATGCTAAATAACATTCTCTATTTACTGAATAAATGAACAAATAGAATATTAACAAGCAACTGGGCTGCCTCGGAGACTTCATCTTTTAAAAAAAGAAACATATCCATAACAGAGCTATGCACTTTTAATAATATGAAAGTAAAAACGAAATAAAAAAATACTGCCAGATGGTATTATAGGAAAATATATTTTAGTTTAATGAATTTCAAATCATGAAATATTTATGAACTTTTTTGATACTTAGACTCTTACAGGAAATCTTCCACAGAAACCAAAGCTCTACATAATCTAGTCACCAAAGACAGAGAACAATGCCTTTCTTACCTCTGATGAGCCTGAAGCTCACAAGGCCCTTGGCTGGCTTCAGTGGACAGGCATCCTCACTGGGACAGAAAAACAGGTAGCAGTTGGGCTGTCTGTCCGCCTTCCGGGTGTCGAAGATCATCAAATTACATGGTTTGTCCCCTGCAATGATAGACTTGTAAGCACAATTTTGAAATAGAACTTTCTAGATTTGGGCAAAATGGAGGAGCTATACATGCTCTGTGTTACTGCAGAGTACTCTGCTCCATACTCTGTATTACTGCAGAGTACTCTGCTCCATACTCTGTAGTACTGCAGAGTACTCTGCTCCATGCTCTGTGCTACTGCAGAGTACTCTGCTCCACGCTCTGTATTACTGCAGAGTACTCTGCTCCATGCTCTGTATTACTGCAGAGTACTCTGCCTCATGCTCTGTATTACTGCAGAGTACTCTCTCCATACTCTGTGTTACTGCAGAGTACTCTCTCCATACTCTGTGTTACTGCAGAGTACTCTGCTCCACGCTCTGTATTACTGCAGAGTACTCTCTCCATGCTCTGTAGTACTGCAGAGTACTCTGCTCCATGCTCTGTAGTACTGCAGAGTACTCTGCTCCATGCTTTGTAGTACTGCAGAGTACTCTGCTCACTTTGCTCCTTTGTCGACTCCTCAGATAATTTCCTTTCCCTGAGTTTAGTGAGACTTGCTTGGCTCTAGAAACCTGAGTTTAAAATCTTGGAAATGCCTTTTTTTTTCAATTTAAAATTTTATTATTATCTGATTTATGAATATGGGTGTCTAGCCTGCATGCCTGTGTACCATGTGCATGCAGTGCTTGCAGAAGCCAGAAGAGGGCATCAGATCTTCTGGAACTGGTGTTACAGATGCTTGTGAGCACCATGTGGGTGCTGGGATTCAAACTTGTGTCCTCTGGAAGCCAGTGTCCTTGGCCACTGAGCCATCTCTTCACCTCCCCAAACCAACTTTTAGCAGCTCATTTAGTTCTTCAGACATAAATCTTCCAGTCATTAAGATACCTTTTAGGGGTTAGGGGTTAGAATCGTAGCACCTACATGACTCTTCTAATTATCTGTAACTCCAGCTCTAGAGGATCTGACGTTCTCTGGCCTGCTCGGGTACCAAGCACACACATGATAAACACATATGTATGCAGGCAAACCACCCAGACACATAAAATAAAAACAAAGCTGAAAAATAAAAACGGCAACAAAAGACATGTTTTACCTAGATGTGGTGTCATAGTCTTGAGTTAATCCTCAGGATGCAGGAGGTGGAGGCTGGATGAGCAGGAGTTCAAGGCCACCCTCAGCTACATACTGAGTTCGAGGCCAGTCTGGCTAGGTCAAAATACCAACTCTGCTCTTCCTTTTCTGACAAAGTGATACCTGCAGCAGCATTGGTGAAGGCTAATGTCACTGTCAACAGTGATCAGTTTGAGATGCACATGGGAATCAGCAAAGCACCCTCCTGGGCGTGCCCTTCCAGGAAGGATTAACTCAGTGGGGAAGACCTGTCTTCACTGTGGATGACACTGTCCCTTAGACTGGGAGCAGGAAGAAGGAAGAAGTAGAAGTGGAGGTGGGAGAGTGGGAATGGGGAGGAGAAAGCTAGCTGGGCAGTGGCTGGGGTCTGTAATCTCAGCACACAGAAGGCCAAGGCAGGAGGGTCAGGAGTTCAGGGTCATCTATGGCTACATAATGAGTTTGAGGCTATCGTGAGCTATAAAATAGCTGCCGAAACAAAAGCAGAGCACAGTTGTACATCCTGGAATCTCAATACTCAGGAGGCAGAGGCAGGAGGGTCATCACAAGTTCAAGGACAGTCTAGTCTACACAGTGAAATGCTGTCTCCAAAAATAAAACAGAAACCCCAAATCCTCGATTTATATAAGACAGACATTTCATCTGTGAGGACTGAGTGCCAGCTGAGTGGGTGCTTCTGGCAACACAGAAAGCCAGGTGTTCGACCTCAACACCACGAACGGAGGGCTTCCTACTTTACCGTAAGAATACCTGGACGGCTTTGCCACCCATGGATCTCAGTTCACAGACTTTAAGCTTTCCCCTCGTGTATCCAGCAGCTAAAACTGAGGTTTTCAAGTACCTTGATAATCTGACAATAGTCACAGACTATAGAAAAATGCACATTAACACAAAGACACAAAACCTCGCCTGTGCTTGGGGGTCCATGCACCTACTACTTTATCTAAGAGCTGAAAGAAGACCACACTAGTTCTCCCATCACCACGACAAAATAACTGATGTGAACAACCCAGGGGAGGAACACCCTGTCTGAGCCCACAGTGCCAGAGGCCTCACTCCAGCCGGACATCCAGGGTGGGATGGAACTCGTTAGTGATTCTCCCAAGGGCTGGGATGTCAAGAATATGTGGCCACCTCTATTTCACTCAATGCTTACCTCAACGATTGTTAGATCAGTGCTTTAACCCCTGAGCTGTCGAGGCTTCTTGTAGCTGCATGTATGATGTATGCTGATAATGTTCCCCAAAAACTGTTTACATGAGAGGGTCTGCACGTAGCTCCTGGGAAACTACCCCCAGTTGGTAAATAAAGATGGCAGCACTAATAGTTGGGGAGGACAGACAGACAGAGGTGGGATTTTAGGATTTCCCAGCTCACAGAGAGGGGAGGAAGAAGGGATCTGTCATGCTTTAAGAGAATGAGGAGAAAGGAGAGATGCAGAGGCCAGAGGCCGCCACGATGGGGTAGAGAAACACCCTGTGCTTTGGGCTGAGAAAGCGTGACTCAGAGGGCCACACAAATGGGTCTGAGTGGCCAAGATGGAACACAGAAATAAATAAATAGTAACTCGGGTTGGAGAGATGGCTCAGCGGTTAAGAGTACTGACTGCTCTTCCAAAGGTCCTGAGTTCAAATCCCAGCAACCACATGGTGGCTCACAACCATCCATAATGAGATCTGACGCCCTCTTCTGGAGTGTCTTTAGACAGCTACAGTGTACTTACATATATTATTATATGTAAATAAAATCTAAAAAAATAAAAATAAAAAAAAGACAAAAGCCATAAAAAATAAATAAGTAAATAAATCTTTAAAACCCCTGGCTGGAATTTATTAATAAGTATGAATTCAACAGCTTCTATGTTGACATTTACAGAAATAAAAACTAGGAATTTAAGTTAAATCACTATGCTCTCTATAACCCACAGCACCACAAAGCGTACGGTTCCATTCGAGGTCATCAAAGGGCTGCTTCCCATGGGCATCTACTACAGGGTCTCTTCCCACACCAGTTCTCCAAACCCCTGACAATAGCTAGATATCCTGCAGTTCAGTTCCACCCACCCACTTCTGAAGCCAACCTGCCAGGCTCAGCCCCAGGCTCCAGAGGCTTAGGGTTCCATCCTGCAAGCCCCCCCCGCCCCCCCCCCCCGCAAGCCTGTGGGGGAAGGGGTGGGGGGAGGGGGAAAGGTCTCAGGTTACCGGCACTCTGGCTGGATGACAAATTCAGAGGCTGCCCCAACCCTGCCCCTCCCTTCTGATAATTTGCTAGTATGACCCATAGAACTCAAGGAAACCTTATATTTATAATTACATCGTAAGATGAAGGACACAAATTATTTGTTTTTGCACATGTGCTGGCTATCAAATCCAGGGCCTTCCCTGAATAAAATATAAAGATTACAAATGAACAGTTGGATGAAGGGTAAAGGTCTAGAAGTGTCATGAGTGTAGAAGCTTCTGTCCTCGTGGACCTGGGGTATGCTACCTTCCTACTACACAAACACACTCATCCACCTACCTCAAAAGTTCCCCAAACGGCACCCTTTAGGGACCTACATGACAGCTTCACTGGATAGGTCTAATCACGTTAAGTCAGTGGCCCTTTAGTTCAATGTACTCCTCCCTGGAGACTAGGACACAGGGCTGTGTGTTCCAAGCTTCTGACCAGGGTTTTACTCTTTCTGATGACCAGCAACATCTAGAATAGTCTGTGGACCTGTTAGGTAGTCTCAATTAGCACAGGTGAGTTAGAGTTGAGCCAGACTCACAAAAAATGAGACTTGCGCCTGTCACTCCAAGAATTTAGGAGCTCTGTGCCACAAACCTGGGACAGCCTATACATATTACCCCAGGTATTCTGAAGGCCGATGTAGGAGAATCACATGGACAAGCCCTGGGTGGACTACAGAATGGGTTTTAAGGCAGCCTGACAATTTAGTGAGACCCTGTCTCAAAAAGTTAAAAAAAAAAAAAAAGCAGGGCTGGAGAGATGGTTCGTGGTTCAGAGCACTCGCTGCTTTTACAGAGGACCCTGGGTCCCGTACTCAAACAGCAGCTCATCTGTAGCAGTGTCAGGGGATCTAACACCCTCTTCTGGCCTCCACTGGTACTGCATGCATATAGCAAATACTCATAAAATAAATCGGTCTATTTTAAGTAAAAAAGAAGGCTGGAGGAAAGAGCTGAGTGGGAGAGCTCCTGCCGAGAATACCCGTTCATCTGAGGAGATAAAAGCAACATTTACGCAAGGATCTGAGACAAAGGCTACTTATACGATCCTTAGGCCACAGTATCACAGAAACAGAAGTTCAAGAGCAGACACCGCCTCTGTGTCACCCAGTGGTGTTTCATGCTCCCTGACAGAGAGGTCTTTCCATCCTGTGTACTAACTCTAGCACTTAGCCAAGGTGCAGCACATTCAACAAAGTTAACATAGTTTCAGGTTGAGAATTCACACAGGGTCAGGAACAAAACTGAAACATCGGGCTCTATATAAAGTCGAGCTTCTCTGTTCAGTCTGCCGATTTGAAGCCTGGAAGAAGGCACGGGTTTAAATCCATGAACCTTGGTTTTCTTCTGTGTCACAAAAGTGTGTCACACTAAATAACTCCCTTCCCACCAGTAAGAATGCTCATCTGGTGAATGAGCTGCTGTGTAAGCCTGCACCCTGAGTTCATCCCGGAACCTACCTTAGGGATATAGGGACACACTTAATCGGCAACTTCATACAGCTCTAGAGTGGGATGGTGGAATGTCCTTGTGGACAGTTCCCCAGCCGCTACATCACTTGTCTTTCTGACCCACTGAGAATCTCTGGTGCAAACTAACCAGCCACACCCTCTAACCACCACCGTCACAAAACACACGGGCCCCAGCAGGCTGACCTACCTACCTGCTATGTCTTGTGTCGAACAGCAGGCGCCTATGCAGTCTTCCTGAGTTGCGGTGTGTATGGGCTCATTGCCTCGGATGCCTTTCGAAAGTGCAGACTGGATATCAATGACAACGTCCTCGAGACTCTTGGTGAGGCAGTTCTGACCAGCAGACAGCCTTGATGTCAGGAAGGAAATGGCCATCAATGCGTAAGCCACCCTCTCTCCCCTGAAGAGCATTCTGAACTGTTGCTTAGTCTTAATCTCTCTGCAGAGACCAAGGATGGACCCTTCCGGTCAAGGACGACCCTTCTGGTCTCAGTTTACTTCAGGAAGATTGTACTTTTACTCTAGAAAAGAAAGGAAGAAAAACAAACCTCATCAGATCCTTGGGAAGCTGAAGCAGGGGACCACCACAAGTTCAAGGTCCACCTGGGCTACATAGTATAAGTTATAGGCCAGCCTGGGCTACATAGTAAATTACAGGCCAACCTGGGCTATGGCGTGAGATGGCTCAGCAGGTAAGAGCACTTGCCAAGTTTGGATTCTAGCATACTTTTTTTTATGGCTTTACAAACTGCCTATAACTCCAACTGTAAGAGATCCCACACCCTCTTCTGGCCTCTGCATAGGTACTAGCACAATACACATAGATACATACACATACGCAAAACAAAACATCGCTTTGAAACCAAATGCTAAACAATAGTAATAAATAAAGGTTGAAACTATCTATGAAGAAGTCCTGCCTGCCTGCCTGCCTGCCTGCCTAGGAGTTGAGGAATCCTTTATCATCTTGTCCTTGCCAACCAGGAGGAGAAAGGCCATAAGCGCCATCATTGAAGCAAGGCTGGAGGCTCAGCACACAGGCCTCCTCAGTAATAGCAGTTAACATTTAAAGCCATCTGGGAGAGGCAGGCTTTGACTGTGCTAAGCAACTCACACATGGTGGTCCCCTCCTGAATCCTTATACCAGCCCTGCAGAACATCGCTTCTCCTTAAATAGCCAATGAGAGGCAGACACGTCTAATGACTGAACTCCAGGAACTGGTCAGTTAGCATAGGGAACATTCTGGCTCTGATAAGACAAAGTTTAGGGGTAATTATCTTTTTTTTTTTTATAACCCCCTCAACACGAAAGTTAGCTACATGAGTGATACATGCTTGTAACCAAACAAGAAAAACACGCAACTCTAGAAAAATCAGACTGTGTCGTGTACCTGGTTCTGTAAGGAAAAAATCAGTGTTAAATTGCCAAAGCCATACCTCACCCACCCTCATATTTCCACAATACATATTTTTGGCTTAATGCTGAATTGCTACTGCTGCCTCCCTCCCTCCCTTCCCGCCTCCCTTCCTGCTCCCTCCCTCTCTCTCTTCCTGCCCCTCTTCCTGCCTGCCCCCCTTCCTGCCTGCCCCCCTTCCTGCCT
>NW_022196903.1:128483797-128495035 GCF_008632895.1 Mastomys coucha
TTCCTGCCTGCCCCACTTCCTGCCTGCCCCCTTTCCTGCCTGCCCTCCTTCCTGCCTGCCTGCCTTCTTTCCTTCTTTATCTTGAAGCAAGGTCTTACTTCCAGGTTGGCCTGGAACTCAGAGAGATCAGCATGCCTCTGGCCTGCTAAATTCTGGAATTAAAGCAGCATGCCAACACAGCCGGCCGTGTGTGTGTGTGTGTGTGTGTGTGTGTGTGTGTGTGTGTGTGATGTACACGTGCATGGGTGAGCAGATGTGGCTGTTTGATTAAGAACTATCCCCAGCGAGCTCATTCGTTTGAACACTAACACTTGGTCCCCAGTTGATGGTACTGTTTGGGGGAGATTTTGGAACCGTTAGGATAGACAACCTTGCTGGAGGAAGTCCATCATTAGAGGAGGGCTTTGACAATCCCCAGCTTTGTTACACTTCCTGCTTCGTCTTTCTTCCCTCCGTTTTCTCTCTGCTTTATTGTGTGTAGATAAAGATGTTACCTGGCCGGGCGGTGGTGGCGCACGCCTTTAATTCCAGCACTTGGGAGGCAGAGGCAGGTAGATTTCTGAGTTTGAGGCCAGCCTGGTCTATAGAGTGAGTTCCAGGACAGCCAGAGCTACAGAGAGAAACCCTGTCTTGAAAAAACAAACAAACAAACAAGATGGGCTGAGGGTACAGAGCAGTGTTATAACACCTCAACAGCATAACTTAAAACCCACTGGAAGCCGGTTATTTTATCAAAATCAGTTTTAGGGGCTTTGGACGTAACTCAGTTGGTACCGCTCATACAACAGCCACTAGGCCCTGGGTTCGGTTCCCAGCATGACATACACAGGGCCTGGTGGCACACACCAACAATTCCGGCACTCAGGAGGTAAAGACTGGATGACTGGAACTTTAAGGTCATCCTCTGATACACAGTCAGTTGGAGACAAGCCTGAGATACATAAGGTCATATCGCAAAACAAACAAAACCAAACAGGGTGTGTGTGTGTGTGTGTGTGTGTGTGTGTGTGTGTGTGTGTGTATGTGTGAAATCAATGAAATGAAAGAAATCAAAGAAAGAAAAAAAACCTCATCAATGGTTTAGCTCTTGGGAAGCTGAAGCAGGAGGATCATCACCAGTTCGAGGTCTACCAGGGCTATATAGGGTGAGTTACAGGCCACCCTGGGCTTCAGTGTGAGATGGCTCAGCAGGTTCGAGCACTTGCCAAGTTTGGATTCTAGCATGGAATCCAATGGAGGGAAAGTCTATGTTTGTGGTAGGAAGATTATTATTATTATGGTACCAGTCCTCGCCAATATCATATATAAGTTCGATCCCAGTAAGTTACTCCGTGGATAACAACAACAAATGCTCTTAACACTGAGACGGAAGTGCAGAGAGACCTGTGAGCGGCAGTCAGCACAACAGTGGAGACGACTAATGTCAGCAAAGCACGGATCCCTCATTTTACAGTTACAGTTATCAGAACAGTGCTCTGGCAAAAGAAGAGACAAACAGGTTAGTGGGAGGGGAGGTAGCCTAGGAGGCGACACACACAAACACAGACAACTAGTCTTTGGCAAAGGCGCAAAGGCAATTCAAATATAGCATCGAGGTCTAGCTAGAGGGACAACCTGGTGCTAAGCAGTACTTGTTCTTGTAGAGGACTGGAGCTCCGCCCCCAGCACCCACCTTAGGGGGCCACAGACACCTGTAAGTCCAGCTCCAGGGGCCCTTTCTGGCCTCTGCACATACGTGTGCAGATTTACATACAGACACATAAATAAAAGTAAACTAGATATTTTAGAACAATTGGACAGCCACGTGTAAAAAATAAACAAGACACAAACTTTTTACCTTTCACGGTGATGAACTCAAAGTGGATCACAGCCCTAAATGTAAAGCAGCAACCTATGCAATCTCAGGAGGTAACGGGAGACAAGTCTTCATGTTCTTTGATTAACTGAATATGTTTCTGAAGAGCCAACAGCAAACGCACAATTCCTAATCAAGCTGACTTTCGTTTCATATTTATTTTATTTTATGTTATTTTATTTTGAGTGTTTAGCCTGCATGTGTGTATGTGGACCATGTGCACATGTGTGCCCACAGATGTCAGAAGAAAGCATTGGCTCTCCCTGAAACTGGAGCTGTGGATTGTTGTGAGCCCACCATGGGGGTGCTAGAACTGAACTCAGGTCCTCTGTAAGGAACAGCAAGTGCTCTTAAGCACTGAGCTAAGTCACCAGGCCCTATTCAATTAAAAAGAAGAAGAACAACAACAACAACAAAAACCCCAAACACTGCTGCTCTCTAAGACCACTGTTCTGTCCGTGTGTGTGTGTGTGTGTGTGTGTGTGTGTGTGCGCGCGTGTGTGTGTATGTGGTGTGTGTGTGTGTGTGTGTCTGTGTGTGTCTGTGTGTGTGTGTATGTGGTGTGTGTGTGTGTGTGTGTGTGTGTGTGTGTGTGTGTGTATGTGGTGTGTGTGTGTGTGTGTGTGTGTGTGCACATGCCTGTGGGGCACTAATGTTCAGAATCTTCCTCAACAGCTCTTCTTTTGGGGCAGGGTCTTCTAGGCAAGCCCAGAGCTTGCTGATACAGCTGGTCTGTCTAGCCAGCTTACTCCAGGGATCCTGCCTGTACCTTTCAAAGGCTGCTCAGCCTTCCCGGCGCTTGTGTGGGTTGGGAATCCAAGCTCCAGTCCTTGTGTTTGCCTGGCAAGTGCTAAGCCATCACTCTAAACACAGAAAAATCATGTGTAAAATAGCTGGCTGGTAAAGGCCTGCCATCTAAACTAGAGCAAGAGCTCTTAACAATAAGAGAAAAGCTAAAAAATGGAGCCAGGCATATTAAGGTATATACTCTTAATTTCAGTACCAGGTGGCAGAGGCAGGCAGACATCTATGAGTGTGAAACCAGCCTAATCTATATATTGAGTTCCAGGCCATCCAGGATTTCATCCTGGGAAACCGTGCAAAACCCAAAAAATTCTAGAAAACAGAAAACAAAACAAAACAAACAAACAAAAACAGCTAGAAACAACCCTCCTCCCTCACCCCCCCCAAAAAAACTAAAAAATGGGCAAGATTTAAGTAGTTAAGTCACCAATAATATATATATATATATATATATGCATGCGTGTATGTATGCATATATATGTCTATATACATATATATGACAAGCATACTTAAAATGCTAACCATTGTATCACCAAGTAACTATAATTTTAATCAGCACTGAGACACTGCTACACACCTATTAGAATAGTAAAAATCTGAGAAAGAGGCAGCGCCAAATGTTGACTAGAATGTGGACCAACAGGAACTCCCATTCCTTGCTGGTAGGAATGCAAACTGGTACGGTCACTCTGGAGGAAGTGTGACTGTGCCTTACAAAGCATAAAGGTCATCTCACCATAGAATTCAGCAAGCTGTCCTACATCCACCTACCCAAAGGCATTCAAAATGGTGTATAAGCCAGGAGAGATAGCTCAGCTACTAGGAGCAGACATTGAGTTGTCAAATTCTAGCTCCAAAAGGATCTGACAACCTCTTCTGGCCTCTTCAGGCACTATAGGGAACGGGTCCCACTGGATCCCACCGGATCGAGCAGAAGTCCTAAAATTCAATTCCCAACAACCACATGAAGGCTCACAACCATCTGTACAGCTACAGTGTACTCACATACATAAAAATAAATAAATAAATCTTAAAATCTGCATGGGAATATCTGTAGCAACATTCTTCAAAATTGCTCAGCCCCAAGTTGCCATTCCATAGGTGAACAAATGAATAAAACACATTATATATTTAAATGTTGTTCATCCAGAACAACATGTTCTAAGATCAAGAATTGACAAATGTGACCTCATAAAATTGCCTTCTGTAAGGCAACGGACAAAATGGCAACCAACAGATTGGGAAAAGATCTTTACCAATCCTACATTCAATAGAGGGCTAATATCCAATATATACAAAGAACTCAAGAAGTTAGACTCCAGAGAACCAAATAACCCTATTAAAAAGTGGGGAACAGAGCTAAACAAAGAATTCTCAACTGATGAATACTGAATGGCTGAGAAGCACCTAAAGAAATGTTCAACATCCTTAGTTATCAGGGAAATGCAAATCAAAACAACTCTGAGATTCCACCTCACACCAGTCAGAATGGCTAATATCAAAAACTCTGGTGACAGCAGGTGCTGGTAAGGATGTGGAGAAAGAGGAACACTCCTCCATTGCTGGTGGGATTGCAAGCTGATCCAACCACTCTAGAAATCAGTCTGGTGGTTCCTCAGAAAATTAGTCATAGTACTACCTGAGGACTCAGCTATACCACTCCTGGGCATATACCCAGAAGATGCTCCAATATGTAATAAGAACACATGCTCCACTATGTTTATAACAGCCTTATTTATGATAGCCAGAAGCTGGAAACAACCCAGATGTCCCTCAACAGAGAAATGGTTACAGAAAATGTGGTACGTTTACACAATGAAATACTACTCAGCTATTAAAAACAATGACTTCCACTTGGGAGGCAGAGGCAGGTGGATTTCTGAGTTCGAGGCCAGCCTGGTCTACAGAGTGAGTTCCAGGACAGCCAAGGCTATACAGAGAAACCCTGTCTCAAAAAAACAAAAACAAAAACAAAACAAAACAAAACAAAAAAAAACCAACAACAACAAAACAAAACAAAACAAAAAAACAATGACTTCATGAAATTTGCAGGCAAATGAATGGATCTAGAAAATATCATCCTGAGTGAGGTAACTCAGTCACAAAAGAACACACATTGTATGTACTCATTGATAAGTGGATATTAGGCAAAGAGCGTGAAATACCCACAATACCACTCATGGACCACATGAAACTCAAAAGGAAGGAAGACCAAAGAGTGGATGCTTCAGTCCTACTTAGAAGGGGGAACAAAATAATCAAGGGAAATATAAGGTGGGAGGGACTTAGGAAGAGAAGAGGGGAAGGGAAAAAGAGGGGAAGAATCAGGTATGGGAAGAGATGGAAGAGGGTCAGGAAATTGAACAGGGATGTGTAGCAATGGGCGATGGGGAACTAGGGGTAGCAACCAGAAAGTCCCAGATGCCAGGAAAGCAAGAGCCTCCCAGGACCCAACAGGGATGACATTAGCCAAAATATCCCACAAAGGGGAGAGAGAGCCTGTAGAGACCATATATAAAGGTTAGGCATGGCCCTCCTGTTGAGGGATGGGGCTGCTCACCCATCTCCTAAATTTTAACCCATAATTTCTCCTGTCTAAAGGAAATACAGGGACAAAGAGTGGAGCAGAAACTGAAGGAAAGACTATCCAGAGGCTGTCCCACCTGGGGATGCATCCCATATACAGATACCAAACCCAGACACTATTGCTGATGCCAGGAAGTACTTGCTGACAGGAGCCTGATACAGCTGTCTCCAGAGAAACTCTGCCAGATCCTGACCAATACAGATGCGGATGTACACAGCCAAACATTGGACTGGAGTCCCTGATGGGGAAGTTAGGGCAAGGACTGAAGGAGCTGAAGGGATTTGCAACCCCATAGGAAGAACAACAATATCAACCAGCCAGACACCCCAAAGCTCCCAGGGACTAAACCACCAACCAAAGAGTACACAGGGGTACCCATGGCTCCAGCAGCATATGTAGCAGAGGATTGCCTGATCTGGCATCACTGGGAGGGGAGCCCCTAGGTCTTGTGGAGGATTGATGACTCAGGATAGGGGAATACTAGGCCACTGAGGCAGGAGTGGGTGGGTGGGTGGGGGAGCACCCTCATAGAGGCAGGGGGAGGAAGGAGGGGGTAGGGGGCTTGCTGAGGGGAAACTGGGAAGGGGGATAACATTTGAAATGTAAATAAATAAAATAACCAATAAAAAATGAAAAACAAACAAACAAAAAAATAATTTGTTTTGAAACAAGCAAACAAACAAACAAAAAGTTGTTCAGCAAGAAAAGGAAATGAAAGCAGCCGGTTGGTGGTGGCACACACCTTTAATCCCAGAAGCAGGTCGATCTCTTTGAGTTCAAGCCCAGCCTGGTCTAGAGCAAGTTCTAGGACACAGAGCAACCATGTCTTGAAAAACTAAAATATGTCTTTGCATATCTACAAAGACTTCCCTGAACTATAAAACATGCCAAGTGAACCCTGTGTGAATAATGAACTTTAGCTGGTAAATGAAGTTATCGTACAAAGCCAGACTGAGGTAACAGAGCACAAGTTTAACACTTCCCTTGTTGTTACAACTTCTGTGTACAATAAAATGGGAAGATGTATCATTTTCACATGCCAGTCTCTTATGTACTTTATACAGACTACGACCTTAAATCCTCACAAGTAATCCAGGATAGCCCAACCTAGGCTTTAGGTTAGCCTGAGCTACCTAGTGAACTACTCCAAGCCAGCCTGGATATACATTGAAACCTTTACTCAGCACACACACACACACACACACACACACACACACACACACACGCACGCACGCACACAGGCCCATTTTTAATCCCACCTCCAGTTAAAACAACAGAACAATTGTGTACTGTATATGTGTTTCTTTACTAATGGTAAAAATGAGTCGAGTATCAAACAACTGCTGCAGTTTGGCAGCACTGCTGAATATAATCCTTTGAGAGATTTGTAATGAATAACACCTATGAAACGTATCTGAGACTTCCAGTGGTGGCAAATCCCAGTTGCTGCTAACACGACGATGGCTTTGCCTACATTCTTCTTGACGGAAACGCTGCTTTTCGTTAGAGGAAAAGGAAGTGATAAATTTTTCCAAAGTTCACAGAGTTCCTGAATTCTACCCATGGAGCCTGGAGATGGGAAAGGAAAGGGAGGAGACAGTGCTACAGTCTGTCCTTGGGCGCTTGCACAGAAACCTGACCTGTGGGAGGAGACGGAGCAGGGGCTGTGCTCTCAGCATCTTTACAGCGACTGCTGCACAGAGAGCACCATCCTTTGAGATGACTCAGTGGGTAACACACTTGCCACCAAGCCTGGGGACCTGAGCTTGATCCCTAGGAACCACATAGTGGAAGTAGAGAACCGATTCCCACAAGTTGTCCTCAAACCTACATATATGCACCAGGGTATAAACACATGTGTTCACATGTGCATACATAGATATGTATATTTTTTAATCTTAAAGCCAAAAAATTAAACTAAAACTAAAACAAAAAAGAAAAGTAGTCCTAGAACTTGGAGGCAGAGGTAGACAGATTTCTGTGAGTTCAAGGTCTACAGAGCTTGTTTTGGGACAGCCAGAACTACACAGAGAAACCCTGTCTTGAAAGGCCAAAACCAACCAACCAACCAATCTCAAAAAGGTTCGGGCATGATGGCACACACCTTTAACTACAGCACTGGGGAGGCAGAGGCAGGCAGTTCTTGTTTGAACCCAACCTAGTCTAAGTAATGAGTTCCAGTCTAGCTAGGGCTACTCAGAGAAATGCAATTAATTAAATTAACAAATAGTTTCATTAAAGATATCCAACAGCTCTTAGGTTACTTAGATCTTCCAACTTTTTTGATCCCTGATTAAGAATTACATATTAGGGCTGGAGAGATGGTTCAGAGGTTAAGAGCACTGACTGCTCTTTCAGAGGTCCTGAGTTCAAATCCCAGCAACCACATGGTGGCTCACAACCATCTGTAATAGGATCTGATGCCCTCGTCTGGTGTGTCTGACAGCTACAATGTACTCATACATAAAATAAATAAATTAAAAACAAAAAAGAATTACATATTAGCACAGTTGTAGTGTCATTAGCCCATGGAGTTATCTAATCCACTATTGCTTGGGGCTTAAGGTATGAAGCTCAACTTAATCCTGTTGAAAATGGGGACAGGACACAGACAGAAGAGAGGTTACTGAGTCACTCAAACTTAACTTGTATGTAACTATTTCAATTGTTGGGAATCATTTACAGCATACTATCAAGAAGTCAGTTAACCGTCCTCTCCCCTGCCCGCCTCTCTCTCCCTCCCTCCCTCCACCCCTTTACACACACACACACACACACACACACACACACACACACACACACACACACACACACACACGCCTTTTACAGAGAATCACACAGCAGGCTGAATAAGGAAAAGGGAAGACAAAACATAGGAGAAACACGGGAACTTTTCCCTTCCTTTGAGCAAGTACACGCTGCTCCCTGAATGCTTCAGCCGCCCTCTGCAGACAATTTGGAGCTTGTGCCATTTATAGCAGGTGCTTTCAAGCCCGCCTGACCATCTGCTTTGGGGACTATCCAGGCCAGCCCCTCTTTGGCCTAGTCTGGTCCCTGGGGTCGCTTCGGGGTAGCTGCTGGAACCGAGCCCGGGAAAGGAACGGAGTTGTTCCCAACAGGGATCGACTCTACCCGAGGCCAGCCAGGGGAGGAAAGATTACCTGCAAGCGAGAGACCCCTGTGGCCCCCGTGGCACTTGGGTCCAAGGACGACTAGGTCGCTTTTGCAAAGAACCGGCGAAGCGGCCCAAGGCTCTGGGGAGGATCGCAGGGGATGCTCCGCAGCACCCGCACCGGTCCCGCAGATTTTGTCGTGACCAAGTTCCTGCTTCCGTCGCAGCGACTGAAAGTTTGCACGGGGGAAGGGCGCGTCCCTGCTCTGCAACCCGGAGCTGCTTCCCAGGCAACATCCAGCCTGACCGCCCCAGCCCGGACGTGCGAGCCTTGCCGCCAGATCCCCAGCACCAAGCACCCAGCACCCTGAGAGCCACTAGAGGCTTACCAAGGACCTGAAGCCGCGCTGCCCAGCGGCGGGAGGCCATGAAGAGCAAACGCACAGGTGCTGATGGCGAGGCCACTCACCCAGGTGTACTCCTGCTCCACCGAGTCGCAGTTTCCTTGTCCGCTCGCTTTCGTAGCAACCACAGAAAGCCGCAATCGCTGCTTGGAATTCTTTGTGTATGCAAGAACGACCTTCAACTCCTGATCCTCTTACCTCTGCCTCCAAAGGGCAGGTGTTATAGGGGTACACCACCACATTCTGTCCAAGGACACCTTCTTGGTCAAAGTTCACAGAGCATCCTAATTTGGGCATAATTGGGAGAATCTATTTCCACAGTTGGAGAACGGGAGGAGCTCAGTCACAGCTGGCAGTTCTCTAAGGCATTTGGCTTTTTCCCCGGATGTACTGGGTTGTTGTTGCTGTGTTTTGTTTATTTTAGCTGTTTTCTTTTTTCTTCTTCTTTGAGACAAGTTCTCACCAGTCTGGCCTCCAACTTCATAAGTAACTAAGTAAACTTTTAAGTCCTGATCTTCCTGCCTCTACCTCCCAAGTGCAAGAGTTTACAAGTCATGATTTGTTTATGAGTATGGATGATAACGATGAAAGCAGTGCTGTCTGTCACAGTTATTAAAATGACATCCCTAAACACTTAGCCCAGCACTGTGGCTTATAGTGGCTTAAAAGTATTTAGCTAAAATGTACTCGTTGCCAAATAAATAGAATATGAGGCTAGACGGTTAAGTTAGCTCTAACTGCTCCACTCACTCCCGCTTGCATATAACAGCAAACGAATAAAACCTCACTAAGAGACTGATGTAATCTGGTCTAACTTTCGGCGCCATCTTCACATTTGCTGGTGTGGAAAAGTTTTCAAGCTGCAGTATTAGATGATTGTTCTGGGCCTGTACAGTCAACACATAAGCTGGCTTTAATCAATAGCTGTAGGAGGGATATGTCATCGGAGAAAGAGCTTTCGAACAACGGTCCATTGTGTGAAACCAACTGGGGGTAGGTAGAGAGGGTGACCTACTTTCCAGTTATATTAATGTTGCCACAGCTTGGTACCAAGGAGTAGCCAAGGAAAACTAGACTCCAATGTGGATTAATTACTGCACTGGAGTAATTGTCCTTGCAGCAACAAGATGCCTTGGATGTATATTCTGTCTCTGTAGATGGTGTGTGTGTGTGTGTGTGTGTGTGTGTGTGTGTGTAGGATGGGAACTAAGCCGACCTCCACCATTAGTAATTTCAGGTTGCAGGGTCTCTGTACACTTGCCTGTAATCTCTGAACTCAAGATTCGAAAGCAGGAAGACCAAGCCAACCTTGGTTGCTGCATAGACTTTATGTCTCAAACAACAAAGAAATGTCCGTGTTAGTGTTCTGCTACAATGGACTTGTTATATGTCTTCGATTACAGCAGTGAACGCAGGTCACTGATGAAAATGGTGGCTAAACAAAACTTCCTGGAGCCGGGCCTGGGGGCACAGGTTTGTAACCCTAGCTAAAGGTTAAGGTAGGAGAATCACAAGGTTAATGGCTGTCTTGGCTACAGAGTGAGTTTAAAGCTAGCAGACAATTTAGTGAGACCCTGTTTCAAAAAAAGAAAAATAGTAAAAACACTAAGAGCTTGAGAAATGCCTAAAGGTTCATACCAGTCTTCCAGAGGACCCAAATTTGGCTCCTAGTACCCTAGTAGCTAACAACTGCCTGTTAAACCTTTTTGGTGTTGTTTTCGAGACAGGGTTTCTCTGTGTAGCCCTGGCTGTCCTGGAACTCACACTGTAGACCAGGCTGGCCTCGAACTCAAAGATGCAGGGATTAAACTCAGAGTGGTGGGATTAAGACATGCACCACCACTGCCCAGCTTCTATTAAACATTATGTCTTAAGATTTATTTCTATGGGGTATGGTGGCACATGCCTCTGATCCTAGCACTACAGAAGCAGAGGCAGGTAGATCTCTGTAAGTTCAAGGCCAGCCTGGTCGACATAGTGAGTTCTAGGACAGACAAAGATACACAGTGAGACCTTGCTGTACATGGATGTTTGTCTGGTTGTATGTATATACACCATGTGTGAGCATGCCTGGAGCCCTGGAAGGACAGAGGAAGGAGTTACATCCCCTGGAACTGGAATTACAGTGGTTATGAGCTACCTTATAGGTGCTGTAAACTAGGTCTAAGTATTCTGCAAGAATAACAAGTACTCTTAATCACTGAATAATTTCTTCATCTCCTAAAAAAAAAAAAAAAAAAGAATTAAGGACTGGATATATATATATAGCTCAGTGGTCGAGTATTTTCCTAGCATGAACAAGGCCTTACTTTCAGTCTACAGAATAGCAAAAACCATAAGAATAAACATTTTACAGTTGTGTCGATAATGAAGCAGATGTTTAACTTGCAATCAAATCCACTGCTACCTCATTGCATGATGAAGTTTTTTTGTTTTGTTTTGTTTTGGGTTTTTTTTGTTTTTTTTTTTTTTTTTT
>NW_022196903.1:128495045-128496849 GCF_008632895.1 Mastomys coucha
AACAGGGGCTTGTTATAAAGCCAAGTCTAGCCTTGAACTCAAGATCTTCCTTCCTTAGCCTTCTGAGCCCTAGGATAATGTTACACTCTGCACTGCTCGGTCCTGGAAACCTGACTAGGGTATTGAGAGAATGAAGAAAGGACAGACACACAGACATAGGTACAGAAAAGCTGGGATCTGGGAGGATGTGCTTGTTCCGATGGAGGACACCAACCACAACAGCAACCCAGGAACTTAGCACTCTGAATTGAGGAGGTGGGCCTGTGGCACACAGCTAAATAAGGAAGCAGAGTTAGCTAATCGCAGTAGAAAGTCTCTGTAAGGAAGCAGCCCCAGGCTTGCTGGAGGAAAACGCTGTGGTCGACACACATACACAGTCAGCATTCGACCTGAGATCAGAAAAAGGCTCTGCCATCCCTCTAAGCCTTACCTAGAAAGCTTTGCTATGCCCATGGGTCTGAGGCCCTGGTCCCTGACACGGCTGTGCTCATGGCAACAACACATTCATTCACTCAGGATTTCCTCTGATCTGGACAGGATTATAAGTGTGTATTGCTATGCCTGGGACCTGAAGAGATTTTTGATCCTCTCCCTTGAGAGTTAGGACTCCCATCTACATGAATGCACACTTTTAAAAAGTGTTTTTATTAGGAAAATATGTGTTAATCACCTCAAGAGGAAATCAAAGACACTAAGACATGGGGTCTGACTTCAAGCTGTTTCTAGTTCAGTGAGTGAGATAGGTAAATCAATGGGCTTGGGAGAACAGATAGTTTGATAGAACTAAGTTATGCCAATTAAGGAATCTCAGAGGATGGCAACCCAAGAAGATGTATGTAAGCTGGATCCAAAAAAGGAGGTCAGCTAGCTAAATAAGAAGGAAGAGGAAGAACAAAAAACCCTGAGTAATTCAGAGAGAGGGAACACGATCACTCAGAGATCAGCCCATCTGGCAGGAAAGTCACCTGTGTACATAAAGGAGGAGAGGATATTAGTCAGAATATAGTATCCTGGAAAATTCTCCTGCCTGCTACATGGAGAATGGATTAAAGGAGATGAGGTCAGAGGTCTTCTGACTTCCAAGAAATGAAAGAAATGATGGGCCTTAAGCTGGGCATAGAAATAAGGGAGAAAGAAATAAGAGAGAAGAAATAAATAGAAATAAAGAGAAAAGCTCTCCAGGACTTAGGGACTGTGTAGATGTACTGGTGAGGCCAAGGTGACTTTTGGGTGGGAGTCTGGCTGGCTGTGCTGTGCTGGGTAATAAAAGGGAGAAAGATCCAGGCTGGGGAAGACACAGACACAAAGGGGAAAAACTTCAGTCTTGGGTAGATCACACCCTCCCCGTACGAAACCACTTCACTGGAAAATGAAGAGCGTTGTTTCTAAGACAGGCATGGTGGCCCAGCCCTATAATCTTGGGACTTGAGGCTAAGGTAAGAGAGTTGCTGTGAATTTAGGGCAAGCCTGAAGGCTACAAAGAAAGACCTCCATCTCAAACAACGACAACGAAAACCACACAAAAGAGTGTTTTTTGTAAGATGTGAAAAGAGGCTCATATATATATGAAAGTGATATAAATGTTCAAAGGCTATTCATGCATCGAACACAGACTGCTTCTCATGCATAAGTCATTCTAAAAGGCATCAGTCACAAATAGAGAAAACTTAGATTATAAACGCTCATACCATTTTGTTTTTTAATTCATTATATATATGTATATATACACACACAAATATATACGTATATATGTATATGTATACACATACATACACATACACACATATACATGTATATATATATA
>NW_022196903.1:128496859-128501260 GCF_008632895.1 Mastomys coucha
ATATATATGCATGCATATACTGTAGCTATCTTCTGATACACTAGACGAGGGCATCAGATCCCATTACAGATGGTTGTGAGCCACCATGTGATAGCTGGGAATTGAACTCAGGACCTCTGGAAGAGCAGTCCACTGAGCCATCTCTCCAGCCCCTCATTTCATTTTCCTAAGGATGAGGACTATATTTTGTTGAATCTTTTCTCACCTCTAACATGTACTGAGTATCTGACAGGCTTCCAGTGAACTTGGAGTCACAGATGAAGGCATAGTAAGTTTTGGATTAAATTAAATCTATCCACTTAAGTGCATACTTCCAAGGCTGGAGAGACGGGTGAGCAGTTACAATTGAGTAGTGGTCTTGTAGAGAACCTGAATTTGGTTCCCAAGACCCACATCATGTGGCTAACAACCGGCTGTAACACTGGTTCCAAGGGATCTAATGCGCTCTTCTGGTCTCCACTGGTACTACAAACCACTCACCCTGTCTCCTGCTCCAAATAAAGTGAAATCTAGGATTAAAAAAAGATATAGGCACTTAAACCTCACCTTTCCACCAGGCATGGTGTCTTACACCTAGCACTTGGAGGCAGAGTCAGGCAGATCTCTGAGTTCCATGTCAGCCTGGTCTACAAAGGGAGTTCCAGGATAGCCAAAGCCACACAGAGAAACCCTGTCTCAAAACAACAAAAACAAAAACAAAACAAAAACTCCTCACCATTCTAGAGCTGGGCATGATAGGGCATACCTGTCATCCCAGGGTTTGGGAGGCCGAAGCAGGAAGATCATCAGACCTGGGTTTGTGTATCAAACACTAGACCAGCCAGGTCTATATAGAGATTCTGTCTCAAAAACACACAGCTCACCAAACCCCAAAAACAATTTCTCACATTCTAGGAGCCTATGCTGATCTCTGGGTAGATTTTATGACTCTCTCTATATTCCTACAAAATACTGAACTTAAAAATCTACTTGCATTCTCCTCGTTGCCTTGTTAGGGGGAGTTGAAGCAAGAGCCGAGTTTGAAACCACAGCCCAAATTATTTCACTTTGCACCACCTCCTAACTTTAGAAATTACATATTTATTGCTCCCAGGGCTGTGAAAATTAAATGAGGTAAAATATGGAACATATTTGTGTCGTAGCAGAAGGAAGTTCGAAATCCTAGGTCAATCTGGACCTGCTGGTATTATATTTATACACAAAATCTTAGGACCTTTTCTTGTTTTTGTCTCTTTAGATAGAGTCTCACATAGACCAGGCTGTCCTTGAATTCTCTATGTACCCAAGGACAGCTTTGAACCCCTGCTCCTCTTGTCTCCACCACCACAGTGTCTGAGTACTGGAGTACAGGCTGTTGTATAGAACTGTGAGCCAAACTACTGCTGTCTTCAGGATTCCAGCTGGGCCTGCTAGCCAAAGATCACCACAGTGGGGTTTTCTCGACTTCATCTTTTACTCCAGGAAGGAAAGAGGGAGCAAGGGGGTTCATGGAATTCTCACCTGAATATCCAGCCACTCTTCACAACCAGTGTATGCAATTCTGCTTGAAGGTGGCTTTGGGGGTGGAGAACTGTCTCTGGGTGGAGCTAGGGTATATAGCGGGGCATGCAGGGCTGGGACTCTTTATGTATACAGCTAAATGGGTGTACTTGGCTGGTTTTGTGTCAACTTGATACAAGCTGGAGTTATCACAGAGAAAGGAGCCTCCCTTGAGGAAATGCCTCCATGAGATACAGCTGTAAGGCATTTTTTTCAATTAGTGATCAATGGTGGGAAAGCCCATTGTGGGTTGGTGCCATCCCTGGGCTGGTGGTCCTGGGTTCTATAAGAACGCAAGCTGAGCAAACCAGGAGAAGCAATCCAGTAAGCAGCACCCCTCCATGACCTCTGTATCAGCTCCTGCCTCCAAGTTCCAACCCTGTGTGAGTTCTTGTCCTGACTCCTTTTGGTGATGAACAGGAATATGGAAGTGTAAGCTGAATAGACACTTTCCTCCCCAGTTTGCTTCTTGGTCATGATGTTGTGTGCAAAAATACAAACCCTGACTAAGAAAAACTGGTCAGCCTGTGACAGCCTGGCCATGTTTTGGGGAGGACTGTGGAAGGACTTTGGAACTTTGAGCTAGAAGAGCCATTGGGATATTAAGAGCTCTGTGGGATGTTGCGTAGGAGCTTGGAAGATAATGATGAGAACAGTGTAGAAGATGGAGGCCTGGCTTGTGAAATTTCAGACTCTTATCAGGGCTGTTGCTACTTTCATTGAAGATTCTTCGATTTTGGTTAGCTGGGGCCGAAGGATCAGCTGTGGTTAACAAGATAAGAGAACTACTAAATCGAAACCTTTGCATTACTGGGACAATTGATGCTGGTTAGCTGGAGTCAAGAAATTAGAAGTGATTAAGAAGAGACCAGCATCACAGAGGTGAAATCTTCTGGGAAGTTTTTCCTGAGAGCACAGAAGGTGTGTTCCAGAGGCAGCCACAGTTGTGCCACATGTAAGCAGCTGGACTTGGTAATGTACGAATCACTCAGGTGGTACTAGTTTTGAAACATGAAGGAGTAGCAGCTGATGCTTGGCACCGTGAGAGGCCAGGAGAAGCCATTGGTGAAGGTGCAGCCTCAGTGACAGTTGAAGGCCTAGGACTGAAAGGATCATGTAGAGAAGTTGAGGCTTAGCACCATGAAAAGAGCCTATGAGAAGGTATTTATGAAGGTATAGTCCAGTTGCAGCAGAAGACAGAAGTGTTTGAAGATGCCAGTACCATGAATGACCACCAAGAACAGCAGCAGCAGTGGAGTACAGGTTGCTGGAGCCTAGAAGACAAGGTTGTGTGCTACAAAGGGCAGAGCTGGAGAAGTAACCCAAGCCCTTGGAGGAGCCCAGAAGATGGTGAGCAGATCACAGACATTGGACGGTTAGAGTTTGATTTTGCTTTTGATTGTGACCATGCCCTGATATTTTTCCTTCTTGAAGTATGAAAGTATTTTAGTGGAGCCCACAGTTAAGAGACTGGATTGTAAAAAGACTTCAAATTTCAAAAGAGAAAAAATCTCTCTCTCTCTCTTTTTTAAAAAGGGATTGAAATTTTAATATGTAAGACTCTGTAAAGACTGTGGGACTTTTAAAGTTATTTAGATCTTGGGGGTCAATAAGAAAGCAAGGGTTGAGGCTTAATAGTTATGTGTTTGTGTGTCAAATTGACAAGGGGTCAGTTGTACTGACTGGTTTTGTGTGTCAACTTGATACAAGCTGTAGTTATCACAGAGAAAGGAGCCTCCGTTGAGGAAGTGCCTCCATGAGATCCAGCTGTAAGGCATTTTCTCAATGATCAAGGGTGGGTGGTGCTATTCCTGGTAGTCCTGGGTTCTATAAGAAAGCAAGCTGAGCAAGCCAGGGGAAGCAATCCGGTAAGCACTACCCTCCATGGTCTCTGCATCAGCTCCTGCCTCCAAGTTCCTGTCCTGACTTCCTTTGGTGATGAAAAGCAACATGAAAGCGTAAGCTGAATAAACCCTTTCCTCCCCAACCTTCTTCTTGGTCATGATGTTGTGTGCAGGAATAGAAACCCTGACTAATGCCCAGCGGTGGTGACGCACGCCTTTAATCCCAGCACTTGGGAGGCAGAGGCAGGTGGGTTTCTGAGTTCGAGGCCAGCCCGGTCTACAGAGTAAATTCCAGGATAGCCAGGGCTACACAGAGAAACCCTGTCTCAAAAACAAAACAAAACAAAACAAAACAAACAAACCAAAACCCCAACTAAGACAATGGCAGTGATCCTGCATCTTGGGTGCTGAACTCCCAGCGTGGCTGATTTAAAGCCACCCATAGTCCTACCTCAGCCGGGCTGGCTCTGTGAATCAACCTAATAAATTCATTGGTTCCTCAGACTGAACTTGGGTGGTAGTTGAGACTGTAGGAGGGTATAGATGTATTTATATCTCCCCCAGGGAAGGAATTTTAGCAACACGGCCATACATCATAAAGCCACGCTGCTTGTAATTTCTTGAAGCAGATGAGAGAGTCCTTTTTGTATTAGTTGTATATGCTTCTGGTAGTTCCATAGTGACCTGTCAATAAAGCTTTCTAACATTTTTTTTCTTTTTAGATTTACTTATTTATTGTATATGAGTACACTGTGGTTGTGAGCCTTCATGTGGTTGTTGGGAATTGAATCTAGGACCTCTGCTTGCTCCAGTAAGCCCCACTCGCTCCAGTCAACTCTGCTTGCTCAGGCCCAAAGATTTATTTATTATTATAAATAAGTACCCTGTTAGATCTCATTATGGGCGGTTGTGAGCCACCATGTGGTTGCTAGGACTTGAACTCAGGACTTTCGGAAGAACAGTCAGTGCTCTTACCCACTGAGCCATGTGGCCAGCCCCACAATTTCTTTCTTATTTC
>NW_022196903.1:128501270-128502723 GCF_008632895.1 Mastomys coucha
TCCTGGAACTCACTCTGTAGACCGGGCTGGCCTCGAACTCAGAAATCCCCCTGCCTCTGCCTCCCAAGGTGCTGGGATTAAAGGCGTGCGCCACCACTGCCCAGCAGCATTACAGTTCTTAACGCGTGTTGCTCAAGGAAATGTGTCATCCCGAAAGGAAAAGGCTTTTATCCTTTGGACTTCTTTGGCCTTGGGGAAGCCTGGCCCTTTAAGACAGCGCCGCCCCAGCCTCCAGCGCGCGCCTCCCGCCCAGCCCCACCCTGCCTCTCGGGTTTGGAGGCGGGACCTCCGAACCCGGAACTGACGGTCACGTGCATCCGGCACGACCAATCGGCGTCCCGGAAGGAGCGAGCCGAAGCAACTGAGCCGGCGAATGACAGCAGCGCCGCCCGCCGGTCGCGGCCGTAGCCCCGCTGGTGTCCCGAGCCTCCTGTCAACGCGCCCCTCTGGAAGGCGAGTGGCGTGCCTTCGCGCCGCGCCTCCCCGCGTGTCTGTGGCCCAGCGGGGTCTCTCCGCTCTCCCTGGCGCTTGCCCCGCTGTCCCTCCGCTGCTGGGGCCATGGGCAGCGAGCAGAGCGCGGAGGCCGAGAGCCGCCTCGGCGATCTGAACGCCTCAGGTCGGTGCCTCACCTCCCGCACGGGTGTTGCTCAGTGTTCCCTAACACAGAAAAAGCGTGGCCTCCCACCCCAATTCTGGTCCCCTAAACCGACTTGCCCAGCTTCACTCTAATTTCTAAAAGACGACCTCCTTAATGTTCGGTTCCAGGACTCGCCACTGACGCCCGAGATTTGGCTCACACTGGATTGATCATACCCAGGACTTCCAAGATCAGGTTTTCTGAAAATCGGGGTGTCGAGGTACCTTTTCAGAAGGGACCTGTGAGCACTGGACGGTCACTCTCAATGTTTGGGTGCAAATATTTCCAGAAACTGCTCTGGCCACTCAGGTATCAGGTTCGTTTTTTTTTTTTTTTTTTTTTTTTAATAAGTTGGCCAGGTGGCAGGCAGTCTCTAGCGTATCTACTGTTCACATTTTTTATATTTCTCTAAGCGTTTGGGGGTAGGAACTGGAACTGTGCGGTACCTGTAGTGAGTGCTCAATAAAGCAGCTGGTAATTGAAAACCATTTGGTCCTTTTGTTGTTGTTACTTAGGTGGTAACCTCTGAGAGGGCCCTAGATAGGCTCAAGGGTTCGAAGTCTAATTAGTAAAAATCTCGACCGCAAAAGAGTCTCAGAATGGCTCTCTACTTGGTAACCTTTGCCACTCAGAAATGTGGAAGCTAACAGATGTAAAGATGATTCATGCTGAAGGGCGTTGCTCAAGACGAGTTCCTTCAAGACCTGCAGTGGGGCTTGCATCTACTAGCTTTGTTGTGTTTTGATTCCTTGAAAGGCCTAGAGTGTCATGTCTGTTTTTAAGAAACCCACAAAAATGGCTCGTCTCTTATTTTTT
>NW_022196903.1:128502733-128503600 GCF_008632895.1 Mastomys coucha
GTATCAGGCCAGAAGCATACTTTAGGGGAAGTAGTATGACATCCTATCATGCAGTTCCTCATAGGGAACCAACAGCATAGGTTTATTTCTGATAGAATTCACATACCGTCCTGTGCCAGGGTAATTTTTATAGTATACCCATTTTTGCCCACACCTTTACCCTTTTTATGCATAAATAATGCCTAAATGCTTTGAAGCCCCATTTTCTTTGAGTCTGGGGAGAGGAGGAATTGTACAATTTGTAGCAGAAAAGACTGGTACTGCTTTTATAAAGTGTTAGATACATTACAAAGCCAGGATAAACTTTTCCCGAAAGAGTAATACAAGCAGCAGAGAGGTACATCGTTGTTGTCATCTGTCCCCTCCTCCCCGACCCCCAGCACAGTCAGGCATCAGGAGAAGCTAACTTCTAGAGCACAGAGTAGTTCTGCGATAGCTACCCTCAGATCAGACTCATGGGCCTGAGTGTACTTATTCTCTACTAGAACTTCTGAGTATAAGACATTTTAGGAATTCATTCTTGTTCCAGCCCAGGAAATTATCTGGGTAAGAGGATACCTTGTTTTAGAGATTCCTTGTAGGTTTAAACTGACATGCCCCAGAAGCAGTGCTCCCATTTTCTGAATGTTGTCTCCGCCTGAAATGGTCCTGTTGGTGGTTTCTGCCCTCTGTGCACTAATGCTGTACCAAAGCCTTAGGAATAGACTTATAGTTTGGGGTTAGAACCAGAGGTTTCGGCCACTACTGGCTCTGTTCACTACACCTGGCTGGCTCTGATAGGCTAGAGAGACACATTTACGTTCTGTGTAACTAAGAAGGACCTCTGGCCAAGAGACCCTCAGTGAATGTGTGTTCTGTGTAACTAAG
>NW_022196903.1:128503938-128512568 GCF_008632895.1 Mastomys coucha
CAAGAGACCCTCAGTGAATGTGCGTTCTGTGTAACTAAGAAGAACCTCTGGCCAAGAGACCCTCAGTGCCTTTCCTAAGTCTGTCTGTAGGGCTGCTGACCTTGGGCAAATCTGAAAACCACATACAGATCAGGATAGTCAGAGAAGGAGGCTTCTTAAAAAATTTTGCTTATGCTTTTGTATGTTGAGTAATAAAATTTGTGATTATGGAAGATGTTCATACATGTTATACATTTCTGTTATGTTTGAGGGTTTTACATTATATATATGAAAATAGAAAAACAGAAGTTTTGGGCTAGGACTATGTAGTCTGTGGTAAGACACTTGCCCAGTATGTGAGAGGCTCTGGGTGCAATCCTCAGTACCACGGGGAGGGAGAACAAGAAGAAATTACAAGTTCCCCATAATCTTCCTGTGCCAGCTCCCACTAGAAAATAAATACATTTGGTTATGTAAAAATATTTTTTCTTCCTTTCAGACAATGTTTTATGTTGTCTAGATGGATCTATATTCCCAAGACTGTCGTTGAATTACGTGTAGGTGTTTTGTCTCATCATGGCTGTGCACCACATATATGTAGTACTTGAGAAGGCCAGAAGAGGGCATTGGATCGACTAGAACTGGAATTACAAATGGTTTGAACCAATGTGGCTGCTAGGAATTGAACTGGGCAGGGTCTTCTGGAAGGGCAGCCTTAACTGGTGAACCATATCTCCAACTCCTGTTACTGAAGTTTGGATTCACCTGTGCCTATCTCCTGAGTCCTGGAATCACAGATGTGGGCCACCACGTCCGGTTTATGTCCAGCTGAATTATATTCCCCACATAAATAGTCTTTTGTTTGTTTAGTTTTATTTACTGGTGTTTTCCCCCTTTGTTATGTAGCTGTGGATGTCCAGGAATTCACTATATAGACCAAGCTGGCCTTGAACTCAGAGATCCTCCTGCCTCTGCCTATGGGATGCTGAGATTAAAGGCTTTTACACCAGCATTTCCTTTTAGTAAAAACAAAACAAACCAAACTTTGATCCACTATAGCATTTCAGAGACAAAAAGTAGCCAGTACCACTCTTGGAAGAAGTAGTTTGTTATTTCAAATAAGAATGGCTTTAAAGAGAAACCATTAAGATCAGAAAATCTCTTACCATAAACTCTCTCTCTCTCTCTCTCTCTCTCTCTCTCTCTCTCTCTCTCTCTAATTATTTACATTTTATTTATATGAGTACACTGTAGCTGTTTTCAGACATACCTGACATCAGGCCCCATTACAGATGGTTGTGAGCCACCATGTGGTTGCTGGGATTTGAAGTCATGACCTCTGGAAGAGCAGTCAGTACTCTTAAGCGCTGAGCCATGCCTGCAGCCCCACACTACTGTTTGTAATGAGTGTGTTGGTGGCAGCGGTGGCTCTCCAGCATGTAGTGACCTGTGTGACTTTATTTGCAGTGACTCCGTCCCCAGCTAAACATCGGGCCAAGATGGATGACATCGTGGTGGTAGCTCAGGGCTCTCAGGCCTCGCGGAATGTCAGCAATGATCCCGATGTCATCAAGCTACAAGAGATTCCAACCTTCCAGCCCCTTTTAAAAGGTAAGAGGCTTCTGCAGCTCTGGGGAGCTTTATGTACAAATCCACCATTCTTTTGTCTTTCCTTAGTTGGCATATTCTCTGAAAATTCTTCCTTGAATGAATGCCCTGTCTGAAATTGGAGTCTCTTTCTCTGCCTATTTTTTTCCTGTAGCACTTAATCACCATTGACCTATGGTAAATTAGCAACATTTTTACATTTATCTGGTGTGTGTGTGTGTGTGTGTGTGTGTGTGTGTCTGGGTGTGCATGTTATAGCTTGCATATAGAGGTCAAAGGAAAGCTTTGGGAGTGGGTTCTTTCCTGCCATCACATGGCTACTGAGGATCAGCTCGGTTGTCAGGCTCATCAGCATGTGCCTTTAGCCATCTAAGCCATCTTGCCGGCCCAGTTGATTTACTCTCTGTATTTTTCTGTTAGAACGTGATCTACACGGAGACAGGAATTTTCTGTTCTTTTCCACTACTGAAGCCCAGCGCTTGAGATAGAACCTGGCTTGAGTAAATCAGTGAATGAGTTGATATTACTGGAGTTGGCCTTTCCCTGCAGTATTTCCGTGAAAAGGTTTTTATTACTTTTTTACGATCTGTACTGTTGCATAGGTTGACTAGTTCAGACTAATAGAAAAATTCTGTTATACCCCTCATGCACTGGTAACTCATTCTGACTACTGTCTTGCATGAGAGAAAGGTATGCTTGTGAGAGGAGTGGTTATCCACCTGATTAACATATTTCAAGGTACTTTATATGAAGTTTTCATATCTTCATTAAGTGGAGTTTACTTCCTTTACCTTTTGTGTGGGTGTGTGTGCATGAATGATGCGTGAGTGCATGTTTAGAGGCCACAGGTTAACCTCCAGTATTGCTCACAGGAGCCATCCAGCTTGTTTTTTTGAAACTTGGTCTTTCATTGGGACCTGGAACTTGCCACTTAGGCTAGACCAACTGGCCTCACGTATCTACCTGTCTCCAAATGCCTAGGGTTGGAATTATAAGTGTGTGCTCCCACTTGTAGTTTTTGATGTGGTTTCTGGGGATAGAACTAAGTTCTCATGCTTGCATGACAACCAGTTTAGTAAGTGAGCTACCTCTCCATTCTTGGAGATGGTTTTCTATCAACTGAATGGTACTCCTGCAATAGAAATTCCTGAGTCCCCCACCCCCACCCCAATACCCCAGACAAAACCTATATATAATGAGCATAAATAAGGCTGGGGTTTACTTGACTTGCATCTTTCTTCATTTTTCTTTTTTTGATAACAATATAACATGCCGAGAAATTTATAAAGCAAAGAGGTTACGTTACCTTATACTTCTTTATGTTGAAGACCTAGACACTGACATCCTCTTGGTGTTTGGTGACCACCTCTCTGCTGGATTATGACACAAAGGAGGACATTACAAAGCAGAGAAAACTGCTGCCTTGATCTCTTTCTCCTCAAAGCTATTCATGCTCACCTTCATGATCACATCCCATCCTGATTACCTTCCAAAGGCCCCGCCTCCATTAGCCTGTGCCTTGGGGGAAATAAAATTCCAATATGAACTCAGAGGTGACAAATACATAGACTAGACAGGAGCAAGCTGGAATCTTATATACTTATTTCTATTAAAGTGTACCCTGGCCTTGCATATATACACACACCATTCTCCTAATTCTTGCATCATTGAATTTCTGCAAGATCAGACATCTGGCAGGTAGAGATTGCACTTGAAACTTCTTCACGTCCTACCCTAGTTACACCATTCCATACTGTGCCTAACAAAACAAATAGCACACCCAGGTGATGCATGGATCATTGTATTCTTCACAGTAACTCATCTACGTCGTGTGGAGGCCATCCACGCTGTCACTGACCTCTGTACCAGCTACCAGATGAGGCTTTGATAAACCCTCTGCACGATGAAAGAGCAGACTATATTCTTTTACTTACCCGTCTTCTCATTCTTTCCCCTTATTTTGTGGAATAACATGATTCTCCAAAGAAGCCAACATTAATGAGACTTCTACCCTCACATATACTTACTTTCCCAGTCTTCTGAAACTTTAACAGCTGGATATTGATCTTGTGCGTTCCACCCTTCCTGATCTGTATGGAGTACAGTCCACAGCTTTCATGTGCCTTCTTCCTGCTATCACCACTCTCTCACTCCCCAAAGTCTTGTCATCCTTCATGGGTCTTCTGTGACTAATGTTTGTCCTTTTTCACTCAAGAAAATACTAAAGGCAAAACCGAACTTGAGATATACTTAAGAATGTTCTGGGGTCAGTTGTTGAATCATTTGAAATAATTCACATGAGAATAAACTGACTAATAGAAAAGTATCTAGGAGAAGGCTTGGTATTAAGAGATGCTAACATGAATTTAAGGTCATTGTAAGTCATCTACCTTGAACATGAGTGATGTGTGATTCAAGTGAGTCTGTTGCAAGGTGATGCACCTGGACTTGGTTACTTTGGTAACTAGGTTGTAACCAGAGCTTTATCACCATCTCACTACATTGAGAGTAGGTTATAGCAGAGAGGAAAGGAAAGCTGGTCAGGGGCAAGTGACACTGGCTGCTTACCTGGGTTTGGCTAAGCAAGATAGAGCACAAGCTTGGTTAGAAATAGCAAGCTGTGTTCAGACCGCAGGCACAAACAACAGGCAGTGAGTATTTACAGATGCTCGTGTTTATCTATGAACAAGAAATTCCCTGGATAGTGATTAGAAAAGACTGGTGGGTAGGAAAACTAACTAATGAATACAGTTGATAACCATAGTGTCCAAGTCCCCTCAGTACTTCCACATGATAGCCATTTTGTTTTTTACTGTATAGATTAAAACATTGGGATTCACCTTAAATTCTTGGCCTAAAGTCACTGACTATCGCAATCGCCCATCTTCAGATGACACTGGGACATGCCGGCCATAGAGTAAGATTTGTTCCCACTGAGCAGAGCCTGTTCTATAAATCACAGCTATCTCAGGGAGAGGGTATGTGTGTGCAAGCTTGTTTGGATTTTAGGTGTCCAGCTTGTAGTAGAGCCTCCTGCCTTGACATTTTCTGCCTGGTTCTTTAAAGCTGAGCCCTGGCTGATGGGCCGTGGCAGGAGGTGCAGGAGACTCATGATAGTTGCCTTTATACTGCCATCTCCTTTTTCACCTTGCTTTCAGGGTGAGGCACTTTCTTAAAGTAGGAAAAAAAAAAAAAGGCCACCCAGTGGAGGCTGTACCCCCCAGGTTTGATTTCAGAGAGCCTTTATTCAAGTTAATGACAGCTTATTCTTTCAAAACAATATATTCAACTAATACAGAGTTCGCTATTGTTCCCTAATGTCATGTGATGTAATCTAATGCTGGTGGGTGATCTGCAGAGGCAGAGACTGGGCGAGTTTGAGGCTATTTGTATGACTGAGGTAATGTTTGCATTTTAAGAGGCAAGCAGATTCTTTGGATTTAAGTCTTTTGCATAAATATACCAGGGTATAATTTATGCCGTATAATACAAATATCTGTTCTTCTCATTTTTTCAAGTCAAAGAATTTCTATTTTTCATAGCAACCTCTGAGTTAGCAATTTATTTTCATATGTAAGACACTTACTAGGAAATGGAAGAAAACTAGAACATAACAGTGTGGCCATTCCAGAACGCAGAAGCAAATCGTTGATTTCATGTATGCTACTAAGATGCCAATGAGTTAAATAAGCCCTACACATTTCTTCAGTTTTAATCACTCACTTTTTAGAATGAAGCTGACTCTATATCATTCTATCAAAATGAAGCATTGGTAAGAGAGATGCAATATTGTGTTTATTTCAAAGTTAGAAAAATGCCCTCTTCGCTTTTAGTGGATGAGTAGCTGCATATACACATATGCATTGTTTGTAACTGACCTGCCATTTTTGTTCATGACCTTGGATATAACATAAGGGGTTGTTTTCCTGCCTAAGAAAGGACTGTCCTTGTTACTAGCCAGGAAATCAGCCTTATACAACATGGATGCTTACATGACACTAAGCAGCTTTGTTGGGTGTTCTCAGAGTGGGTGTTAGGAACAGAAGGCATGTGAAATGGATTCTGCTTATTAAAGAGCTAGGAGCTTGTGAGGTGGTCCATGCCTGTAATCCTAACAGCACCAGGCAGAGGCGGAAGGATAGTTTGTGGCAAGCCTGGGCTTAAAATACAAAGAAAAGGAAAGCTAAAACAAAGAAAGAAAGCCGGCCTTCTGGACTGTTCTTGGGGGAGTTAAATCACATGGAGCAGCAGGGAAGGGTTTTAGAGCCTGGAGAACTGTGCTTAGCTGGAGGAGTGAAGCAGTAGAAAAGGATGGGGAAGAACACAAGGAGGGAGGTTTCACAGGACCAGTTTCCTACCATGTGCTGTTCCTCCAGCCAGGTCCTCCTCTGTCATTCAGAAAGATCAAACATAAAGCCTTCCACATTCACCAGTCTCTAGCAGCTGCCAGCCATCACTGAGTTGGAAAAGTGGTGTACCAAAGGAAAAGCTGAGAGGACGGACCTCAGCCAGAGCCACGGTCTTCTCTGAACAGTTTAACGTGTTCTCCAGGCTCACGTTGATCCTAAATACAGTTTCTCCCAAACACCATATTGGAAAGTTGGTAGCCTATTTCTGCCTACCTTGTAGATTTATTTGTGTGTCTAGTACCTGTTGAGTTAAGCTTTTCAACATGAATTACTAACTAGCAAAGAGCCAGCATAACTGAGTGAAAGGAAATACCAGGTGAAAAGTTGTTTACGACTGGGAAGGTGAAGCCGCTTCAGCAGAGCAGCTTCAGGTTCTGCTCTTGCTGGCCAGCCTCTGGCCTGCAGCTGTTCTTGTTTCTTTCCATCAGATCTCAGAGAAGATAGCTACTTTGTTGTAACACCCGTACACATTTATTTTCCTTCTGCATCTCTTTCTCTCTGGTGTCTGACTTAGTGTACCTGTTTTCCTTTGCTGAGCTATGTACAGAAAGGATTTTAAAAACAAAGTTACTTTGTTGAGACTCCATTGCCCCTTTAGGCTACTGTGCTGTGCTCTTTTGTTTAAATCTCTGTTCCAGAGCTGCTACTAAATGGTCACTACATGTTGTTCCTTTATCCTTTCTGCTTTTGACATTCTTGAAGGTCTTATTTATTTTGGTGTGTGCATGTACACACACATGCTACAGTACATGTGTGGACATCACAGGACATCTTGCAAAGGTCATGTTTCTCCTCACCATGTGAAATCTTGGGGTCAAACTTGGGTCATCAGGCTTGGCAGCAAGCACCTCTTCCTTGAGCTGTCCCTACAGCCCTATCCTTACTTCATTGATATGCTTCTGTAGAGAAATGCCTGACATTCTTACCCCCCTCAGGCCATAGCTGCTTCTGTCTTTTTATATTTAATGCACATTTTCATCCCACTTTCAAAATTTATTTTTTGTGTCATTGCTCTGTGCCAATCCCATAGTGCTAGGGTTTCTGGCTGTTTTGTTTTTCTTTGCTTGCACTGTTGCCCAGTGCTCTTCTGGAAAAACAAGATTCTGAGGACCTTAAGTATTTTGAAATGTAGACATCAAGATGATTTTACCTTTGTGCTGTTAACCTCATCTTTTTGTCCTATTTCTCTGGCTGTGAACTAGTAACTTCCCCATGTACCATTCCTTTCTTCCCCTTTGGGTTTTTAAGACAGGGTTTTTCTGAATAACTGACCTGGCCTTTCTGGAACTCACTCTGTAGACAAGCTAACCTCTAACTCGGAGATCTACCTGCCTCTGCCTCCGCAGTGCTGGGACTAAAGGGATGTGTTTGTCACTGCTGCTCAGCCTCTTTTTTTAATTAACAATTTTATTTTACTTTATATGTATGAATGCTTTGCTTGTGAATTGGTTAGGTTTTTTGGTTTTGTTTTGTTTGTTTTTGTCAACCTGACACCAGCTCTGCTCTAGGAAGAAGGAACCTAATGCTTCCATCAGAGTGGCTTTTAGGCAAGTCTCTGGGCATTTTCTTGATTATTGATATGGAGGGTGGCACCATCTGTGAGCAGGTATTCTGGGCCATTGTATAAATAATCAAATTGGGGGCTGGAGAGATGGCTGGGGAGAGCTGGCTCTTCTTCCAGAGGACATGGGTTCAAGGGTTCATTTCCTAGCACCAACATGGTGGCTCACAAACACCTGCATCTCTAATCCCAGGTGATTTGATGTCGTCTTCTGTCTTTGTGGACATGAGACACACAAAAAGTATACTGATATACATGTCAGGAAAAACATTCATAAAAATAAAAATCTCTAAAAAGAAGAAAGAGAGCAAACTGAACAACCATAGGACAAGCTGGTAAGCAGCAGTCGTCCCTGCTCTCTGCCTGAGCACCGGCCTTGGCTTCCTGCCCTAATGGACCTTAATGGTGAACTATAAACTATTAGTTAAAACATGTACTTTCCTCCCAAGTTGCTTTTGGTCATGGTGTTTATCATAGCAATAGAAAGCAAGCCAAGATGATGAACCAAATGGATTGGCCTGGCTACACTGTGGCCATATGCTACAGTTTGACAAAAAGATATCATGTTTTAATTTTCTGTATGGACAACAATGTGGACACTAAAACTGACATATTTTTATGTAAAGTTTTTTTATTCTTTGATTTTTAATAAACTTTAGAAACCAAAAAAGAAAGGAAGAAAGCAAGCAAGCAAGCAAGCTAGCTAGCCAAGATAGCTTGAATGTATCCCTATGTACCAAGGTACTTATCTCTCCAGGTCCAGTACTGATCCTTTAAATTCAGAATGTTCCATCTTCTGCCCTTGTATGTATGTATTTATTTAATTTATTCAGTAAGCATAGAAAGCCCCCATCATCCTCTGGTACTGAAAATGGAATTCAGGACCTTGAACATGCTAATACTCTTATCACCGAGATATAATCCCAGCTAGCCTCAGGCCATTTTTTCCCTTAAATTTGTGTTTGCAGGTGGTTTGTGCATTTATGTGTATGTGTGGGTGGAGGCTAGAGTACAATCTTGGTGTCAATTCCTCTGTTACTGCCCACCTTTTTTTTTTTTAATGATATTTTTAT
>NW_022196903.1:128512790-128559513 GCF_008632895.1 Mastomys coucha
CCCCCCCCCCCCCCCGTTTTTCTCACTAGCCTGGAATTTACCAAGTATTAGCTGGCTGGCCAGTAAGGTAGGAACCTGTTGTATCTACTTTGTCAGTGCTTACTATCATGCTTGGTTCTATTTTTTGTTTGTTTTTGTTTTTAATATGTGTTCTATAGATGCAGTTCAGGTCCTCATGCTTGTGAAGCAAGCCCCTTACTGACTGACCTATATCCCCAGTCCCTAGACACTATTTATTTATTTATCATACAACGTTCTGCCTGTATGTCTGCATGTAGTTGCTGGGAATTGAACTCAGGACTTCTGGTAGAGCAGCCAGTGCTCTTAACCTCTGAGCCATCTCTCCAGCCCCTGAGAGACATTTTCTTTGAGACTTTTTAAAAATCAGGTGATAACTTGGGAGGCAGAGACAGATGGATTTCTGAGTTCGAGGCCAGCCTGGTCTACAGACTGAGTTCCAGGACAGCCAGGGCTACACAGAGAAACCTTGTCTCAAAAAACAAAAACAAAAACAAAAACAGAACAGGTGATAAATGTAAACTTGAATGTCTTCCTGAAGAGACATGGATTCTATGATGCTGGGTGTTGAGTTCTCTAGGTGTCAATTAGGTCAAAGTATAGTTAATAGTACTCACATATTTTTTGATTTATTTAATGTTATCATTTCTCTTTTGAGAAGTGTAAATGCCCAGTTATGGTTGACAGTTTGCCTTATTAATTTTTGCCAGCTTTTGCTTTGTATATTTCAGGAATCTATCTTTAGGATCAGTAATGATTATATATTGATCTTTTTCATTGTTATGCAATTTCTGTCTGTGATGTTGCACCATCATATAGTCTGTTTTACCTGGCTTTCTTAGAGTTTCTTTATATTGAAAGTATATGTCTTGTGCTCAGTAGTTGGCTGCTGCTTTTGTGTTAGGCCCTATAGTCTACATGTGGTCCTGTAAAACTTGATCTGACTAGATTTGAATCTACCATTTAGTTTGTTTTTTATTTGTGCCCTCTGCTTTGCTTCCTTCATAACATTTTCTCGTCATTTTTAGATCAATTGAATGTTTGAGCATTCTATTTTTCTTCCCTATTTTTATTTCTCGTCCCATAGTCCAAGTTGGCTTTACCTGAGACCATTCTCTCTCTACCTTAGGCATGACCACAATGCCCAGCTGATTTCATTTTCTTTTGGTCTAAAAATTCTAGTATATCTTGCAGCTAAAAGTGCCATTTTTACCTAGGTTGTTATAAAACCCTTTAAAAATCAGTACAAAAAGTACTCACTGTTTTTGAATGGATCCAGCAAGACCATGGCTCGCATCGTCCAACCCACTCTCTTATCACTTAAAATCTGTTGCTGCATTGTCTTTTATTATTATTTTTGGGTTTTTGTTATTTTTTGAGATACAGTCTTGTGTAACCCAGGCTGGCCTCTAACTTGCTATATAACCAAAGCTGACCTTGAATCCTTGGTCCTCCTGATTCCGCCTCCCAAGGGCTAGGATTACCGGCATGTGCTACCATGTCCAGCTGGGGGGGGTGGTATTAATTATACTGTCATGTTTGCACAATTCCTTTTTTTTTGTTTTTTTGTTTTTTTTTGTTTTTTTTTTTGTTTTTTGTTTTTTCGAGTGTCCTGGAACTCACGCTGTAGACCAGGCTGGCCTTGAACTCAGAAATCCGCCTGCCTCTGCCTCCCAAGTGCTGGGATTAAAGGCATGGGACAATTCTTCTCTTACGTTATTATCTCTTCTACAGTGACCAGCTTGCATTCTATTACAAGGAAGAGATTTCTTCTCCCATTTGTTTACTCGTTTATTTACTGAAGTAAGTGTGGAGCACTGGACTCCTGTTCTTGTTTGTTTTGTTTTTATTTGCAAGTGAAGTTCTTATTTTCACTCTTCAGATGCTCCAACCATGTTCAGCTGCACACTTTTAGTCTAATTTCTCATGTCTCTTTAACGAATTCCTTCTTTTCTTTGAACATATCATTGGTTTCTGGAACAATATCATGCTATCCCTGTGTGACCCTAGCCCTAGAGTCATGCACTTTTCAAAGTATTTCCTGGGTGTTCTAGTGGAAATATCCTTAGGGAACCATCCATCTCTACACTTCCTGAGTGACTTAGCTAGGAAATGCATGTCTGTGTATCCATGTGCATTTACATACTTAACCAGAGTGTGCTTGCCTTTGTTTAGACCTGTACTTTTAAAATAATGACTTCACATTAATATGTGTTCTTTGATAACTTTTTAATTAAATGTGTGTGTGTGCATACATGATAGGTGTGTGTCGGCACATATGCCACTGTATGTGTGTGGAGGTCAGAGGGAAACTTGGTTGACTGTATTTTCTCCTTCCTCCTTTACAACTGGAGATAAACTCAGGTCACCAAAATTGCATAGCAAGCACCTTTACCTTCTGAGCCATCTCTCTGGTCTGGTTCATAACTGGTTGATTGGACCAATGAAATGATTGGTTATTATTTCTTTTAATATTTTGTCCCCACATCTATCTTCTTGTGAAACTCAACAGACCTATTGTTAGACCACTTGATATTTTTTCTTAGGCTAATATTGCCTCCTTTCCCTTCTTGTGTGCTCTCTCTTTCTCTCTTTTTTCTCCTCTTCCTCCTTCTTTTCCTTCCTTCCTTCCTTCCTTCCTTCCTTCCCTTCCCTTTCTTTCCTTCCTTCTTCCTTTCTTTTGGAATTCACTCTATAGTCTGTCCTCCAACTCAAGAGATCTACCTGCCTTTGCCTCCCAAGTGCTAGAACTGAAGATATAAACCACCATTACCCAGCCCTCTCTTCCCTCCTCCCCCTTTTCCCTCCATCCTTCTTTCCTTTCTTTCTTTCATTCTTTATTTCTTTTATATAGTCTTTAGAGTCTTGCTATGTACTCAGCCCAGACTGACCCATAGCTCATTGTGTGGGGCAGGCAAGCTTTGAATTCTGTATCCTCTTGCCTCAGGGGCTGGGCTTACAGGCAGGCTCCTAACACCTAGCCTTTTATTTTATTTTATTTTATTTCTGCAGTGCTGGGAACAAACCCTAGGGCTTTAGCAAATAGGCACACTGCTACTGGCGGCCATCTTCAGTCCTGGTACAGTTTTCAGTTTTTAATTTTAGTCTTTTTCCTTTCCATCTTTATTCTGGATTGTTTCCTTGCTTTGCTTCTGAATTCAGAGTAGTCTCTTTGTCTATACTGTTCTAAATCTATCCAATATTTTTAAATCAGAGACTACGTTGTTCAGCTTTAAATAACTGCCCTGAATATCTTTCCTTTGTCTGCTTATGCTGCCTTTCTCTGATTTGGATATCTGAGTGCATTTATATTGACTTTTTCCTTATTCATTTTTTTTTTTGGCTTGTGTTTTTATTGATCAAACATTCTCTTTGCTACAAGTCCCCTTCCTTAGCTTTTTTGCCTGTCTGGAAGTTTCTTACAGGCTAAACATTACGAATGTGTGGTTTACCCGCTGAGCTCCTTTGACAGATATTGGACTTTGCTCTGATGTATGTGTTGTAGGTTAGTTAGAACTTTCTTCTCTTTTTCCCTCCTTTTTGAGACAGAGTCTCTTTATATAACTCTGGCTGTCCTCAAACTTACAGATTCACTGCCTCTGCCTCTGAGTGCTAGGATTAAGGGAATGCACCATCATGCCTCTGAGTGCTAGGATTAAAGGGATGCGCCATCATGCCTCTGAGTGCTAGGATTAAAAGGATGCGCCATCATGCCCAGCTTTGTTGCAGGTTTCTTACAATCAGTGTGATCCTTTCTAGGCTTTTCTATTTCCCAGTTCTGTTCTCCAAAGCAGTTTTTTAAAAAGAGTTATTTATTTATTTTATATATGAGTATACTGTTGCCATCTTCAGACACACTAGAAGAGGGCATCAGATTCCATTACAGAGGATTATAAGCCCCTTTGTGGGTGCTGGGAATTGAACTCAGGACTTCCGAAAGACCAGTCAGTACTCTTAACCACTGAGACATCTCTCCAGCCCCTCCAAAGCATTCTTTTTCATGTGTTGTTCTTGTTTTTGTTTTCTGAGATAGGGTTTTATGTACAAAGCTTATGTCCACTTGCTATGTAGACAAGGATGACCTTGAACTCCTGATCCTCCTATCTCCACCTCTTGAGTGCTAGAATTACAGGTATGGGCCACCACAACTAGTGCACAGCAGTCTTCAGTTTATCATAATCCTTGCTACCAAGGTGATAGAGTCCTCCAAGCACTTGGTGAGAACTCCACCAAGTGGCCCAGTGTCTACTACTGTGGCTAGTGGTAATAGGAACTATGCTGGCCTTGCATGAGAGTCAGAAATTGTTTGGTTTACCATTTTCCTGTGGTTGTTTCTCCAGCTTCATGGAATTTTATTCCATGCATTTCAGATTACTCTTAGTTGGAGATTCACAGGCACCCTGATGCAGAGCTCAAATGTCCCTTTACTGAGGTCTTGCCTCTCCCACGCTTTGCTGTGGCAGCTGAAGACTGTAGTGGCCTTTTCTCAGAGATACCCTTTGCTATGGACTAAATTTCTTTATCAGTCCAAAACTGAAGGTTGCAATGGAGTTCCTATGACTTTTATAGGGAGATGGGATCTTAGGCCTGTAGGTAATTTGAGTATAAGAGTGGCACCCTTAGAAGTGACATTTGTGCCTGCCCTTACAAGAGAAGATGAAAGAAGAACATGCTTATCTTTGCCAGGTGATGAGACAGTAAGCTGACTGCCATTTGTAAACTAGAACCAGGTCTTCACTCCAGGGCCATGGATGTTCCAGACTTCAGAACTGGAGAAAGAAAGATTTGTTGACAAAGCCACCGGTCCATGTTGTTCTGGTTACAGCAGCCGTGACTAAGTCACCTCCCTGGTCTACATCCTGGAAACTGCCTTCAGGCAGTAAGCTAGGAAACCCTAGTGCTTTGTCTTCTTTCTCTGGGGATGCCTGGCACTGCCGGTTGCAGAGTATCTGAAGAGTCGCTCAGATACTTTGTCTGCTTTCTGTTTGTTTATGACTGGAAGGTATGATAGTTTATTCTTTGGAGAATATACTATTATCCAAATTTCTATAAAAGTAGAAAAAAAGAAAATTTTAATCCATTTTTAAATTTTTTTTTCCTCTTGCAACACATTGCTAAGTGTCTGAGAGTGTTCAGACAGGACAAATGCAAATGCACAACGTGACCACTAACCTTCAGGAAATTTGGTAGTTTTGTAGGCTATTTAGAAAACTAAATAACTCACAGTAATATAGTATAGTAATACTACTAGTATACTAAAAAGAATAGGCATGCATGGAATGGGGCTTTTTTTTAAGATTTATTTATTTATTTAATGTATGTGAGTACACTATAGCTGTACAGATGGTTGTGAGCCTTCATGTGGTTATAGGGAATTTAATTTTCTAGGACCTCTGCTCACTCTGGTTGGCCCCACTCACTCTGGTCAACTCAGCTTGCTCAGTCCCTGCTTGCTCCAGCCCAAAGATTTATTTATTATTATATATAAGTATGCTGTAGCTGTCTTCAGATGCACCAGAAGAGGGCATCAGATCTCATTATGGGTGGCTGTGAGCCACCATGTGGTTGCTGGGATTTGAACTCAGGACCTTCGGAAGAGCAGTCAGCATTCTTACCTACTGAGCCATCTCCCCAGCCCAGAAGGGGGATTTTTTTTATTGGTTATTTACATTTCAAGTGTTCTCTCCCTTCCTGGTTTGAAGGGGTCGGACAGAGCCAGTCTGTGGAGTACTCTGTGGAGCAGGCTTCACAGAGGAAAGAACATTTGAGCGGGACTTCAGGGGACGAGGGAGAAACTGCTAGATAAAGACGGGTGCATTCCAAGTGTATAATCTTCAATATAAGCAAAAAGAAGCTATATAAAGCCCAACTAACTCTTTGCTAAAATTATATTTGGGATCTACTGTAATCTAGATAGCCATAGGTCAGGAGGTAAAATTCTGACTCAGCTTAGGCTTTTTTCTTTCCGTGACTAAGTTAAGTTCTTCCTGTATAGCCTAGAGCATGATAGAAAACCACTTTAGAATTGAACTGTGCCTCGGCTTCAGTAGTATACTTGGGTTTTAATTTCAGCTAATCTCCTGGTTAGCTCAGCTTGGATATGGTGGCTCAGTCCTGTAATCCTAGCACTTGGAGGCACAAGCAAAGGACTTCTGTAAACTGGAGATCAGCCTGGGCTGCATTGGATGTTTCAGGTCTCCGTGGGCTCCATAGTGAAAACCTCCCTCAAACAAACCAAAGTTAGAATAATTGCCAGCATGTATACTGATTATTCATTATTTTTTATTTACATTTGTAATTTGTGCTATATTCTAAATTTAAACAAAAGTAAGTACGTGGAGCTATGTCACTATAAACAATATTCCTATCTGAGCTAGTTAAAATATTGCTGAAGTATGACAATAAGAGACGTATTTATTTTCTCTGAAGCTCTAGTTTGTTAGTACTTTGTGATAGCCTGAATACATAAGGGTAGACAGTATAAAATTCTGTCGGTAATTTTAAGTTCTTTTACTGTTCAGACCCCTCTGTATACTTCTATTTTCAGCACACTAGCATCTAGAAGTGAGATGTCAGTTTAGGAAAGATGAGGCTCTATACATATCTCCAGAATTGAAAAAAGTATGTTCTTTCCACTTCTCAGATTTTAACTGATGATTGCATAGCTTGACCTGGTAACAGTCTTACAGTATGCAGAGCTGAATGTAAATAAAGTTCTGAACTCCTGAACAGAAGGGAGTCACACCCTAGATTTAGAACTGTGCTGTCTAAAATGTTTATTCGTTTAACAAATGTCTTTAGGCTAGAGATACAGAAGCAGAACCATGGTTGTGGTCCATGAAGAGTTCCTGGTGTTTTGGGGGTTGGGGGGACTGTCATGGTGGCACATAGAAGGGCTCACAGATGTGGGGAACCTAAGGAAAGAAAAGTTGTTCTAAGACTTAAAGGTCACCGAGAGTCAGAACAGTGTGGAAGAACCTCTGGTCATCTTGCTAGTGTGGACTCAGCATGCCTTATCCTAAATGCTTTGGAATATCAGTGTCTTAGGTTTTAGAGTTTTTTAGGTTTGGGGTATTTTCATAGGCTTTAGGTATTTTGAAATCTGAAACTTCTGAGCACTGATACTGTGTTCAAAAAGTGTCACATTTTTAGGACATTTCAGGTTTTTGAAGTAAGGATGCTCAATCTATAACTTCTTTGGAGAGGAGGGGGTTCAAGACAGGGTTTCGCTGTGTAGACCTAGCTGTCCCAGAACTTGCTGTGTAGACCAGGCTGTAAACTCAGAGATCTGCCTCTTCTGCTTCTCAAGTGCTGGGAATAAAGACATGTGTGATCACTGTCTGGTGCAATCTGAAGTTATTTCCAAAATGTTACTGTGTTTAACAGGCTACAAGGTGAAACTTTAAAAATGCTGGTGGTCAGACCCTGGCTTCAGAGTCACTTTCAACAATTGTAATATAAGACATCCGTTGTTACACTAGCATTTTAAGTGACCTTGAATGGATGGGCCACGCATTGGATAAACTAATTTGAAGATGGTAAATTTGAATTCTACTTATTGTCACAAAATTTAGATTATTCGGCTAGTGATTTTAATGATGATTGCTTTGTGGTGCTGGGGATGAACTTAGGGCCTCAGGCATGTTCGGCAAGTGGTGTAGCACAGAGCTTCTTCGTTCCTCAGACCCTAGACAGTTTTTTGTTTTGTTTTGTTTTGTTTTGTTTTGTTTTTTAAAGGGATGTGATTCTGGAAACGTGCTGCTGGACTTTGGGTCTGTGGGACCAGTCTCAGATTTGGAGGCTGGAATCCCAATCCTCTGATCCATCTAGCAAACCCAGCAGTTCTGGTTTTGACAACACCTTTGCCACTAGATGTCACTAGAATAAAGCAGTTGGCCACAGAAGTGTCTGTACCCTGTGCCCAGTGTTAAGAGCATGAACTCCCAAGCATCTGGATTTCTTTTAGAACCAGGTCACAGCTCATTTCAAATGCAAGTTAGTTGGAAAAGTATACATGTTGTGACACAATAGTCATCTATTATTGCCTCTTTTAGTGTTTCTCAAGACAGAAAAGGAAAAAACTTCTGTCCAGAGGAAACTGTACAGTGACCTTACATTGTATACGTAGAAAACTTTTTTCATTTTATCACTGTGCTCAAAGAAATAATTGTGTTTATTGGAGACAATTTAAATATCTGTCTGCTGGTGAGTGGATAAGTAAAATACCACATGTCCAGGAAATGGAGTAAAATCCTATTTAGCACTAGAAAGAAACTAATGGATGAACTGCAAACCACAATTACATGGATTCAGGAGAGCTAGCCCAAACTGGGAGACTCTATCAGCAGGATGGGAGGGAAAATAGGTTGGATGCAATGATCTAAGTAGAAATCAAGAGATGAGAAGACCTAAGTGAAATGACCTTAATTTTTCAGGTTATCCTTGGTCCTGCTTTGAGTCTGGGCAGCATTGGACCTGAGTTTCTAGTTACTGGGTGTAGATGGAGTCGTGCCATGTATTTTGTTTATTGTTAGTTCTTTGATAAGTTTCATACATGTATATAATGTATTCTGTTTATTCCTCTCTGTACCCTCTTATCCCCTCTCCCCCCTGGGGACTCCCACACCTTGTCTCTTTCCGTAGTTGACTTTTGGTTTTGTGAGACTTTTTTTTTTTAAACTAGGGCCATCTATGAGACCATCAGATTGGAACCATCCCTTGGAGACTGATAGGGTCATCAGTGGGTTATACAACTAAAGACAATGACTCCATCTCCCTGAATCTATTAGTACTGAAATTTTTTTTTTTTTTTTTTTTTTTTGGTCTTTTGACACAGGGTTTCTCTGTATAGCCCTGAATGTCCTGGAAGTCACTCTGTAGACCAGGCTGGCCTCAAACTCAGAAATCCTCCTGCCTCTGCCTCCCAAGTGCTGGGATTAAAGGCAGCAGTCCAAGTCTGTTTTTTTTTTTTTTATACATAATTGAAAATCTGTCCTGGCTGGCACCCATGAAGTTGAAGCAAGAGGACCACAGGTTTAACGCCTGTCTGCACTACAGAGTAAGGCCTTGTCTCATCCCACTTCCAAATTTCTGTCTTATCCCTGTTTAATTTCATTTTGATTGAATAAATTTTGATTTTCTTCATTTTCTCTTCTTTTCTGTGTGCTTCAGGGTTATATCTTTTTTGGCCTGTAAACTTTTACATTAAGATTTAAAACCATGGTTATCTTTTGGATCTCAGTGCACATCTCCTCAGTATTTGACATAGTCTAGTAGGCCGGGCTGCTTCCACTTCGACCCCCACGCATCTGCGAGAGTTCACTCCAGGTTCTTTGTATCTTTTGTGCTGGCTGTTACTCTGTATGCTGTGGACTCACGTTATCTCACTGCTTCCTGATTTTTTGCATTTGTAGGCGTTGGCAAACATTTTCTTCAAAGGTGTGGTGGTTTAGGCTTTGCAGGCTCTCTGTCTTTGTTATGAGATAACAGCCATAGATGATGGATGAAAGAATGAGTGTGACTGGGTTCCTATGTAACTTGATTTGTAAACCTTGAAGGAGTAAGATTCGGCCTTTGGATCATGCTTTGTTGACTCCCACTTCAGACACTCAGTGAGTCAGTGATTAGAAATAAGAAAATGGTATTTCATATTTGTTTTCATTTCAGCCATTCCAAGAGACTCCCCTTTCCTTAGGTAGATCCAGGTTTCTGTTTGCCATCATGCTCCTCCCTAGAGGACTTCCCTTAGTATCCCTTGCAGTGTACATCTACTGGTAACAAGACTCTTGCTCTTGTTATTTTTTCTGATAAAGTCTTTATTTCTCTTTAATTTTTTCACTATACTCTTTTTAGGAAATATTTTTTATTTAATGTACAAGTATGTGCGTGCATCACAAGCACACAGTGCCCAAAGACTCTAGAAGAGGGCATCATATTTTCTATGTCTTACTTAGGGTTTCATTGTTGTGAAGAGACACCATGATCTAGGCAATGCTTATAAAGGAAAGGATTTAACTGGGGTTGGCTTACAGTTTCAGAGGTTTAGTCCATTATCATCACGGCAGGAAGCATGGTAACATCAAAGCAGATATGGTGCTGGAGAAGGAGCTGAGAGTTCTACATCTTGATCTGTAGACACCAGGAGACTGTGTGACAGCTTGAGCATAGGAGACCTCAAAGCTTACCCCTACAGTGACACACTTTCTCCAACAAGGCCACACCTCCTAATAGTGCCATTCTCTATGGCCAATCATTGAAACACATGGGTCTATGTGGGCCCTTCCTATTTAAACTACCACATCCTGGAAGTGGCATTATGAATGGTTGTGAGTTAATATGTAGGGGATGGGAACAGAATTTGGGTTCTTTAAGCAGCCAGTGCTCTTAATTGCTAAGCCATCTTTCCAGCCCTCTCCTCAGGATTTTATTTTATTTTATTTATATGAGTACATTGTAGCTATTTTCAGACACACCAGAAGAAGGCATCAGATCTCATTACAGATGGTTGGTGAACCACCATGTGGTTGCTGGGAATTGAACTCAGGACCTCTGGAAGAGCAGTCAGTGCTCTTAACTGCTGAACCATCCTCAGTTTTAAAAAATGGTTCTTGTTTTTGTTCTTTCTATATCTCTATTCTTTGTCTTCAATAAATTTTCCTTTAATTCTTTTTAAATTAAGATATAGTTTATGCCGGGCAGTGGTAGTGCATGCCTTTAATCCGGCACTTGGGAAGCAGAGGCAGGCAGATTTCTGAGTTTGAGAGCCAGCCTGGTCTACAGAGTGAGTTGCAGAACAGCCAGGGCTACACAGAGAAACCCTGTCTCAAAAAAATTAAAAAAAAAAAGATATAGTTTAAATACAGCAAAGTGCACCTGTTTTATTATGTAGTTCTGAGAATGTTGATGGATCCATACCACTGTGTTACCATCCTCCTCACCAAGGTAGACAGGGATTCTTCCGCTCCTCAAAACTTCTCCTATGCACCTTTGTAGTCAGGTCCATCCCTTACCTTTGTGCCCACTACCATTGATCTGCTCCCTGTTCCTGGAGTTTACCTTCACCAGTACTGCATGTATCCTTTTGCGTCTGGCTTTTTTCACTTAGAGTAATGCAATCAAGAGTTATTTATACTATCAAGAGCTTGCTCCCTTTCATTCCTGATGTTTGATTTTATATATGTTCCATAGTTTGGATATTTTTCAGTTGGAGAAAGTTTGGAATATTTCAAATATTTGGCAGTTATAAACAAAGACACTGTAATAACAGTTTTATGGAAGTTACAATGAATGCCAAGATCGCTTTTAAAAATATTTAATGAAGCTGGCTATGGAAGCACATGCCTTTAGTTTCAGTAATTGGGAGGAAGAGGCAGGCAGATCTCTGAGTTTGAAGCCTACGTGGTCTATAGAGTGAGTTCTAAGACAGACAGAACTGTACAGAGAAACCCTGTCTCAAAATAAAAACAAACACAAACAAAAAACCCCAAAAAAAATTTAATGAACCAATGTACATTGAACAAGGACTATCTGAACATTGAGATTCATAATATTCTGCAAGCATTATTAAGAGCTTTTCCTTCCAAAATGGAAATGTCTTTTATTCTCCTAAGGTAAAAATTATACAGTAGTTGTTTTCTGGCCTGAGGTGGTTCCTTGAATAACACTATTTTGTGTCTCTCAGGCCTCTGATTGGAAACTACATGCATTCCATGTTGGTGCATCTAGAGTTTGACCTATGCAACTGAGCACCTATTCCAAATGCAGTCTGGGTCCTCTATGTCTTTGCACAGGCTGGACCTTTTTTTAATGCATGCTGTATTCCTTTTAGTATAGCTCAAGTTAAGAAAGTTTCTCAGTAGCACATTCACTTGAGCCCTTGTGAACCCTAAAGTGTTTTCACATGCTTTCACTTGAAGCCTCACCTCCTCCTCATCTGTTTTTCCAGGTAGTTTTCAGATTGCTAGTATCAGATAAATATTCGTTCAACCCCATTCTGCAGTTATGTTTCTGTATTGTTGAAGCTTTTTACTTTTTCTATTTTTACAATTTTTAAAACTAGCATCCTGAGTGGAAATTTTCAGATGACCTTAAAATGCTTAACAGGGCAGAACCCAGATGTAAAGGCTATGAGAGATCACATAATACCATTGTTGACAGAGAGAGAACTCTTTGCTTTTGGTAAGCTTTTAAATTACCTAGGTTTACCTTAGGATTTCAAGAGGATATTGCTACGTTATGTGCAAAAGTGACAGGTAATACTGGTTATTTGTTGAGACAGTTTTCATTTAGTTTTGAGACAGTCTAAAAGGCTTCCTGGGCACTGTGAAGCTCAGGATGACCTCCAACACCCTACCCTCCTGTCTTTATCTCTCAGTGCTGGAACTGTAGGCGTGGGCCATGATGCCCCACTTATGGTTTCTGAGGCTCTAACCCAGGCCCTTGTAAATGAGGCAAGCATTCTACCAATTGAAGGATATCTTCAGCCCCTTGTTCAGTTTTTTCTTCCCTTTTGAGAACATTCTTATGTAGTCTAGGCTAGCCTCAAATTCACTAGATAGCTGAGACTGGCCTTCAACTCCTGGGATTATATGCCACCATACCTTATAAAACTTATGATTATGATTATTTATTTTCTGTAGTGTTTGAGATTGAAGTTGGGTTTGTGCAAGATAAGCAAGTGCTCTACCTCTGAGCTCTATCCCTGGCTCACACGAGACTCCATTTAGTATTTTATCATCAGCACTGTGGTTATCTGCATACCATCAATGCAGAGTTTATATGATAGCCTATTCCTTGCTATTTTGTATATTTATTACTAGTACAATGCTTAATTAAAACACTGGGATTTTCTTTCTTGAGACTTTAAGCTACTGTGTGTACCATACCACTTAAACACAATGACAGTAACCAGAGAGATAAAAAACACACAATTGAAAACAGTAAAACGTTTCTTTTAAGACCTGGCCCAAACCTCAAATAGGAAGGATAATAGTGTCAAGGCTGCCAGTTATTTAGACTATGTGACATCAACAAAAAGGAATGGCTGGCTGTAGATAGTTAATATCCAGCACAAAAGCAGCGTATCTGTAAAGAAAGTAAAGTAAATCTAATAATGACACCCACTGTTGTTTTTGGATGTGATCATTGACCAGTGATAGATAAGCCTATCAATAAACTCACCTGGTCAGACAGCATCTTATAATTCTACAATAAGGGAAAACAGGACAAAGGATTAATAATTAATGCAGGGCAACCACATGCATGAGGAGGATACACATAAGAACAGGTAAGAGCCATTTGAGGCTGCTCTGGGCACCAGGGAGGGCTAATATCAACACTGGCTAGATAGTCATTATTACCCTGCAGTGCTTCCTGGCAGTGTCTAGAAAAGACTGAAACACAGTCTCCAGGCAGCCCCACATAGTAAGGGTGTTATATGGAAACAGGACAAAGAGTTTCTAGATATGAGCATAACAGTGGGTTAGCGTAAGACTTCGGTTCACAGTAGGGGGTGTCAGTCCTCTCTCCCAGCTTGCCGTAAGTTCTGGCAAGAACTATATTTCTGAGGTTTATTTATTTTGGCCTTGGTTCATCCCTGCTTTGATTTTGGTAACACTCAGCTGGGTCTCAGTCACTTGAGCTTAGGGATAAAATACAAGTTGTTGAGGCAAATTCCGTGAATTCAGTAAAAAGGATGTAGAAAGATAACTATCTCTGGCCAAAGTACTCTCCTAGAGTTGTATATTCATACGTGAACAAGTGTCTGTATACATACTGTCTGTATGTGGGTGTGCTCCACCATGCAACTTTGTGTGGAAAATAGAGGTTAGCTTTAGGGTGTCTTTCCTTAGTCACTGTTCCACCTTATTTTTAATTCTTATTTGTTTGTACAGGTGTGTATAGAGACCAGAGGAGAACATCTGGTGTCCTGGTCTATTACTGTCTTCATTATTACCTAAGACATGGTCTCTCACTGAACCAGGAGCTAGATTGATACCCAGCAAGTCACAGTGATTCACCTGTCTCCATCCCCCACACTGCTGGTCATAGGCACAGGCACTCTCATGCCCAACTCTTGCTCTGTTTTGTTATTTTATTTTTTAGCATGAGTTTCAAACTCAGGGTTCTCATGCTTGTACAGAAAGTGTTCTTATCCACTCAGCCATCTTCCAGCCCATCTGCCTTACTTGTTTTATTTGAGAAAAAGTCTCTTACTGAATAGGCTTGCCATTTTGGCTAGCCCGTAGGCTAGCAAGCTCCCAGATCCTCCTGTGTCCACACACCGTGCTGGGATTACAAGCTTGTGCTTCTGTATCCAACCTCTTTTTGTTTTTTAATGTGGGTTATGGTCCTCATATTTATGCAGAAAGTACTTTACCAGCTCAACTATTTCCTTGGCCCTCACAAATAAATATATTTTGATATGAATTTACAGGTTTTTTTTCTTTGGTGCAGGTGAGCTCCTTCCATGGCTTTCCATATGCTAAGCACATACTTACCACTTGGCTTCACAACCTCTAGTTGTTTGGTTTTGTTGTTTTTGCTAGTTGACCGGTTGGCTGGTGGTTTTGAAAGAGTCTTTCTATGTAATCCAGGCTAGATTTGAACTCACTATGTAGCCCACTTGCTTTGAACTTGCAGTGATCTTGCTTCACCCTCCCTCCCAAATACTGAGATTAAAGGCATGTAGCACCATGTCTGGTGGGCAGTTTTGTACATTTGTGCTGGAATCTTCATCAAGCCTAGTTCTAGCAATGTAACCCTTAGAGTATGTGGTTGCTGCTATATTCAGACATGAATATGAAAATCTCAAGTGATCATCTCCTCCATCTCCCATTGCTTGTAACTATCTTGAGCTCCAGAGCAAACTAGCAGCCACCTCCTGCCTTTATGTCTTGCAAGCCTGTGCTCCTGTATTGGACTAGAAGTTTTGTCTTTTTGAAACAGTCTTACTATAGCCCTGAACTCACTATGTAGACCAGGCTGGCCACTTCCCTCTGTCTCCCAAGTGCTAGAATCAAAGATGTGTGTTACTACTCCCAGTACTAGACCTGACTTTTAATGGCTCAGTCCACTAGAGTGGAAGTTTTTCTTAGCTCGCCTCCTTCATAGCCCTTTTTACCTTCCCAAGATTGCTAATGACATAGTTAAATAAACCCCAAAAGAGAAAAGGGGAAGGTATATGAGGTGGCTGATGTGACTGTGCAAGTCCTAAGTGTATAGGGAAGAAAGTGTAACACGGGCAAGTAGAAAACCATGGTCGAGTCAGGAGACACTTCTGTGGTAGGGGTGTGAGGATGATGAGCAAAGGAGAATGTATGGCCAGAGCGAAGGCAGTGATAAGGGCCCAGTCAGGGCCTAGCTATGTAACACCTCCTTTGCGTCCATATTTTCTGCCACAGAGAAAGATAATTAACTGAAAATGATAGGACATGAGTCGCTAACACCCCAAACAGAATTCTGGAAGAAGTATAGTGTGCTGGTCGAAGGTTTCCGCTTTTGTTCCCATGGTACTATCCCTCCCGGGCTTCCTACCTCTACTCATTCCTCCTCTTCGGGGTAGTGGAAGAACTTGTGAGTGGAATTACTAAACTATGGGCTTTAATGAATTGTGGAGTGTGGGAGATGCCAGAAGCTTCGACAAGGGAAAGAGGATGCTAAGGAGGGAGATGATTCCAAGAGGATCTCACCATGGCTCCCATGCATCAGCTCCAATTCTTCCTACCTTCTGAGCCTGCTTCCTTTCCAAGACAGTGTCTCTAGTTACTTGTGTCTTTTGCAAACTAACAAATTCCAAAGTAAGCCTATAAGAAAATCAAAAGATGTAGGGGGGTCTGACCTTGCCTTCTGCCTTGTTCTATATCATGCCAGTTGACTTACTCCTACCTAAAGAGCCCTGGATATACTATGCACTCACTGAAGATTTGTTGAGACATATAAATCACATTTGTATATTGAATGTGGGTACCTGCTATTATAGTTTTATTTGTTGCAACAGGAAATAAGACACCAGCACCTTAAAACCTGTGGGATATTTTTGAGGGGAGGGAGTTGCTGGAGAGATGGCTCAGGGGATAAGAGACTTACTGTTCTATCATGAGGACCAGAGATCTGATCCCAGTACCCACATCAGGTGATACTGGATAAATTATCTAACATGGATGGATGCCAGGAATAAGGGTCAAATGGTCTCACTAGACTCGAAAGATGGGCTAAAGCCACAATAACATTTAAAAGCAGTATATCAACTGATACATTTAAATTAAAAATAACCAGTTGTCCATGAATACAGTACAAATAACAATGACAGTGCACTGTGGGTTTCTACAGGTCTCAAGTTTAGGAAGTAGCGTTCATAGGCACAGTACTTGGCTCCAATGCCTGCTGGAGGCTCTTCAGGCTAAAGGAAGGAATTTGAAGGCAATGTCTTGACATTACAACTGCTATTATGGCTTTATTGTTGCAACAGGAAACATGACACTGGCACTTTCAAAGCTGTGGGATTGGGAGCAGGCAGAGAGGGGGTGCTGGAGAGATAACTCGGAGGTTAAGAGCACTTACTGTTCTATCATGAGGAGCAGAGATCCTACTCTAGTACCCACAGCAGGCAACTTACAACTACCTGTAACTCCAACTTCAAGAGATCCAATGGATCTCTACCCTGCACTGGCATTTGCACATAGTCTCACACAGATGTACACATAGATAAAATAAGTCTTTGAAAAAGTTTGTATTTTTGGGTAATTACTGGGGCAGCGGTCTGAGATAGACAATCCAGTTAGGTCGTCATTGTAGTTTTATAATGATACACTGATCAAAGTCCTGCAGAGTTAGGGACAGTAGAAGGAGCAAATATGAAATATCTCAGAGGCAAGACCAGGTAGCTGGGGGGTGAAAACTGAAAGCAAAGAGCAATGTGCCTGACTGGGGAAGCAGAATAACGGCCTAACTGAAAGGATATTAATTCTTAAACTGGCTCCTCTGAACCACAGCTAGTAGAGTAATTTCAGTGATGTAGGCTGAACGGCATGGCCTAGCCCTTTAGAGTGTTCCTCTGGTCATGAGTAAATTTTCAATGAGGTAGGAGTATTTTTGGAAAGGGAGGGTAGCAGTTATCTTTCAGATGGAATGGCTTTCTGAGACAATTTTGCCCTGGTGGTAGTCTCCCAGTCATGGCAAACACTCTGCACTGATGTACTTAGCACACAAGGAATGATGTATGCAGTGCTCTTGGGAAGGACTACGGGGCTATGAAATTGTTATACTATTATTTTACTGTTTGTACCAGAGAACAATCTATCTGTGGTTCTGTTCTTTAAACCCAGAGTGAATACTAATAGAAATTTATGGCACTCTTGTTGGAAATTGCTACTCTCGTTTAGAAGCCATTAACAGTTGTGTTGATAAAATAATGTTTTAAATAGAGCATATGAAAGCCATGCTTAGCAGCTGTACTATTCCAGAACACTGTCTTATAAAGTACTCATCAGAGCCTGGGTGGGCTCAAGTCACCTGAGCAGTGTTCCGTAGTTACAACCTTCAGAGCTGCTTCCTTTGTCTCCTTCAGGTTAACACTGAACAAACTCAGCAGCCGCAGCACTGCAGCAACCTAGGATTTCCTTGTTCTCCATAAATGTGTGTGTGTGTGTGCGCGTGTGCGTGTGCGTGTGCGCGTGTGCGCGTGCGCGTGCGCGTGTGCGTGTGCGTGTGTGTGTGTACGTGTGCGTGTGCGTGTATTTATGTGTGTTTCATTGCCAGGGCCGGAACCCAGGATCTCTTGCATGCTAGGCAAGTGCTGTATGTCTAATCTACACCACATCTTGGAAATTTGTTTAATAGTCACAGTTACAGAGGAAGATAGATTTTGTATTCTTGTTCCTTCTTTAGTTTACTTCAATTTATATGTCTGAGAAATGTTGGAACTCACAAATCTGCCTGAAGATTACTGAGCTCAGAATGGCATCTCTCCAATCACTGCTAGGTAGGATTTGGATCTAAATTAATTCATTCCTGTAGCACCCCCCTGAGCATGAAAGAAATGTTAGTGCCATGCCCTGTCACATTTCTGTGGGTTGGGTTCCTTGTGCATATCCCAGAATATGACAGTATCAGGCAACACTGGAGGGAGGCAGCTTCTGCTTTCTGATGCTTAGACCTGGAAATGATGCCTTTCTAGGTGTGCGTTCAAGTTAGAGGGAAGCTCCACTGCAAGGCAGTGGGGCCTAGGAGACCTTGCAAGGGAGGAGCTGAGCCTGACATAGTCTGCTGGCGCCATTACTGCTGGCCTCTTAGACACCAGAACCTCATTTCATAATAAGCTCTTTGAATTTTATATTACTTAGTGTGTAGAGTAAGATTGTTGGCCTTCAAAAGCGTTTAGATGGTGCCTTGCAAAGTATATAGCAAAGTAGCATAAGACACCATTGCTATGCCTTCCCTTCCCTCTTCCCTCTCATAAGTAACAAATGATCTACAATAGCCTGGGGCTTACTTTCTTATTTTTCTTTTTTTGGATCTATTAGCTCTTCCTTACAATGCTGAAATAGAAATATCTTTTCTGGGGTTAAAAATGATCAAGTCATCTTGTTATGTTACCCTTTTGAGTAACTTAGGGGCAAGGTTTTAGCTTGTTGAGATTGCCTGGAAAGCTCTTTGTGCACACATATAAGGCCTTGTGTCATGGAAATGTTTCAGAAGACCTGCAAATAGATGAGGAGCACAGGGAGGCAAACAGAAGGAAGTTAGTCTCTGTTGTTGCTTCAGAACTGAGCAAATGTCTTGGGAGAGTGACTTCCTGGGGACATCACTGAATAAGAATGAATTGATGTCACAGTTGGCCAGAAGCAACATTTTTTCTTTTTTGTCATACAAATAGTACAGCATGACAGGGAGGAGAGAGTGAAAACAAAAGGAGAAGACTTGTAGGGAAAATGAGCTGGAGAAGGAATGTAAGGATGGCTTACTTGTGAGTAGCATTGCTATGGTATAGAAGCCATGCTTTTCTTTTTTTTAATTTAATTAATTAATTAATTATTATATGTAAATACACTGTAGCTGTCTTCAGACACACCAGAAGAGGGCGTCAGATCTCATGAGAGGTGGTTGTGAGCCATCATGTGGTTGCTGGGATTTGAACTCAGGACCTTCGGAAGAGCAGTCAGTGCTCTTAACTGCTGAGCCATCTCTCCAGCCCGCCATGCTTTTCTTATAGGAGGAGTCCACCTTAGAACAGGAGCTGGGTAGTTCTGCTGGCTCAGAGGGCCTCTGTGTGCTGATCCCTGAACAGGGTTGTGGAATTATCTTGATTTAGTGTCAAGGAGGAATGGCCCCTATTGCTTTTTTTGTCTCAAAATAGTCCTGCAATCATGATGAGTGAAGAAGTACCTAAGACATGATGACATGGAACTCAGAATAGTCGTTTTAGCAGTCAGCCTTGGAGGAAAGGCCCCTGCCTCTGCCTCCCTTCCCCCCAGTTCTAGGTGAATTTGTTGGACATTTGGTCGTCCAGGTTCAGGTGACCAATTGTCCATATTTCTAAAAACTCAGCAGTGTCAAGATTGGCCCAATTCAGGTTGGAATCACCTGAAGCGGTCTCAGTGAATGTGGACGGTCCAGGCTTAGAGGAGGAGGGGTTGCAGATACCACTGGCATCTTAGGGGCGCTACTCTTCATTGTGTGCACTGTGCTGTTTTGGAGTTGGTGAACTTTTCTGCTCACTAAATTCCAGTAGTGACCTCAGTTTTGTGACAGTTAGGAGAAGCCCTAATGTTTTGGAATTTTCTCTAGGGCCAGGGGAGGCTGAAAACAGCCTATCTTACCAAACAGTCCAATTTTCTTTACCATTTATTTAAAGATCTTGGGACGTCTTTGGGAACTATGTACTTCTAATGTAGCATAGCTTTCATTTGGAATTTATTTCTGAAAACTGGATAAAATAGTTTGGAAAAATAGATGTGGGGAAAGATATTGTCAGGAAGGAAAGAAAGAGGCACAAGGCTTCCTAAGTGAGCTGTGGGTTCCCAATCTGTACCAGCCGTCTAGTCTTGTGGTACTTCCTCTACATTCTGAGAGGCAGGAGGTAAGTAGCTCATGGTGGAGACAAGGGGTCGGAGGAAACAAGAGATTGAGGCCTGGGGAAGAGGCAGGCATGATGAAGTGGCTGAGATTAGTATGCAAAGATGAGAGACAGTGAAAGATGGGAACAAAAACTAGAGATTTCCTGTGACATTGTCAAGCTCAGAATAGTGTACTTCTGGAACTCTTTAGTTCAGAATGCCACAGTCTGGAGCTTCTAAGTGGGAAGCACTCTGAGGTAGTGATTCTGTTTACAGATGTTCACATATGTATCAAAATACAGTATCTCGTGTCCCTTTGCAGGTGCCAGCTCACAAGCTATGTGACATGTGTCTTCCTAGATGTTACACCCCCATCTAGTACACTGTGCCTTTTGTATCTGTTATGGCTTGTAGGTCTCAGCAACCATTTACCCCCAGATTTCACCAAGTCTGACTCAGAGAGTCATAGTTTTCCACTGATCTGGACTTTCTGAAAGTAATGCAATGTGTTATTGGAAAAGCTATGTACAAACACTTGCCAAACATTAGCTTCAAATTTGCCAGATGAAATGTTATTAAATAAGATGCACAAATAAAGGAAAAATTTATGAAATATGAGTAAGTCTCCCTAATCTTTGTTATCAGCTACAACTTATAATCTTGGCTTTGCACAAAGGCTAATTGCGCCTAAGAACATTTCTTGTACTGCTTCCCCAGCGTCATTCGGTTCTACAGACAGACCTTCAGTTGCATGCCTAGCATTGGATTTTAAGACTTTGGCCAGTAGTCATTCTAGCAGCCTTACTTCAAGTGAAAGCCTTATTTATGTCATAGACTGTTTTCTCTGAGCACTTACTGTGTCACCATCTCTTTAATTGTCTAACCTTGCTAACTCTTACCACAACTAGATTACCTTGTCAACCACATGACTAAAGAAAGTTTGTAGTTAATTTCCAAATGCTACCTGGGGCTGAGGGCAAGGTGTACCAAACCCTCTTGGGAAAAAGCACCATAGTTTGCATTAACTTTGCAGAGGGCTCTTATATCCCAAGGACTTTAAGAACTGTTGTGGAGAGATGGAGCCTTGTCCTCAGCAGAGATTGCCGCAGTAGAGATCCCTAATGCTTATAGGATTATTTAGAATGTCTCTTTATAGTATCTAGGCATATAGAAGTAACTGTTCTCTCTCTATTCATTCGTCTTTATCAGATTTTAACAATTTGACATATTTGTTTCAGATCTTCTGTCCCTTCAAGGAAAAGAAAAATAAACTTAAATCTCTCATCCCATGTGTAATGGCTAATTTTTATTGTCAGCTTGATTAGATTAAGAATCTCCAAGAGGCCAGGTAGTACATATTTCTAATTCCAGTCATTAGGGGGTAGAGGCAGGATCAGGAGAGTTCAAGGCTAGCCTTAGCTACATAGCAAGTGTGAGGTCAGCTTGTGGTACACAGGTACTCTCTCAAAGATAAACAGTATAAGAATTAACGTTTAGGACATTAGTGACAACATTCAGTTGTATCTGTGCATGTGTCCAGAGAGGACAAGGAGAAAGACCTGCCCTGAGTGTGGACACCACCATCCGATGGGCTCGGCCTGGACTGAATGAAATAGTAAAGTCAGCAGAGTACCAGTGTTCATCTCTCTGTTTCCGGAGGTGTAGAAATGTGAGGAGGTAGCTGCTACATATTCCCACCCTCCTCAGACCTCCTGATGCTGTGCTTTCCTATCACGGTAGACTCCTCAAATTGTGAGCTAAAAAGTCCCTTCTATCTTAGATTTCTTCTTGATAGGTATTTGTTTATAACATCTAGAAAAGAAACTAATACACCATCCTTTTTTAGCATTTTCTGATCTTCTGCCTTTGTGCCTAAAGAACACAATGTAGGAAATCATCGTCCGGCTGGCGTTTTCCATGACTACTTTCTCCTGCATATTTGCATATCTCTGCAAAACATATGCGTTTCACTCATGTATGAAGAGTGTTCTATGTGCATGCTTCATATGCTTCTGGAATGTCTTCCTTGCTTATAATTTTGAGATATACATTATTTATCCATTGCTGTGTATTTAGCCTTGTCCTATTAACGATTGAGTTTTCTGTTGTCTCACTATTGAAAATTCTGCAGTAGACATCCTTCCTCACACCTTTTACACATGCACAAGAGTTTTCTCTAGAGCAGGTAACTGCTGACAAGCTGCTGTTCCAGAGTGCACACATTTTAGTTTTACCACATTCAGTTTACCCTTCAAAGTGTTTATGCCAACTTATATCCTGCTCCCTATGTTGAGTTCCTGTTGTTCCACATCCTCAGTAAAAGTCAATATTGTCCAGCTGTTCTGTGCCTACCAGTTAATTTAAAGGTAGCAGTATGCCTAGCAACCATAGAGAAGCATAGGCCGAGATATAAACCAGACATTTTAATTCTAGCCTTCCTGCCTTCCTTCTTTGATTTATTTCACTTCCTGTGTCACAAATCAAAGATAGCTATAACACAGCTTAATATATATATATATTATATATATATATATGTATATATATATATAATATATATATATTTGTTCTTTTTTGAGACAGGGTTTCTCTGTGTAGCCCTGGCTGTCCTGGAACTCACTCTGTAGACCAAGCTGGCCTCGAACTCAGAAATCCACCTGCCTCTGCCTCCCAAGTGCTGGGATTAAAGGCTTGCACCACCACTGCCTGGCTGTGCTCATATTTTGATAACAAATGATATGATTATTTTAAAGAAATGGGAAAAATTGCAAACAAAAAAAAAAGAAAATTAAAACATTCTACCTTATAGGCATAACCAATACCATTTGTTATGTGATTTTTCTTCTTCCTGTGGGCAGACATTAGGATATGCATTGGCTTACAGTTAGAATTATTCTGAATATGTATTTTATGTCAGTTTTGATTAAAATTATACTCTGACATCTGCCATATCATTTGGAATTTATTTGAAAACACCATTTTAATCATTACCATTGTCTTGTTTGATGACATTCGGATAACACTGGAGGTTTTATAAAAATCTGGCTGCGGCTCAGCGGTTAAGAGCAGTCAGTGCTCTTCCAGAGGTTGAGAGTTCAATTCCCAGCAACCACATGGTGGCTCACAACCATCTGTAATGAGATCTGATACCCTCTTCTGGCGTGTCTGAAGGCAGCTACAGTGTACTCATATAAAATAAATAAATAAATCATAAAAAAAAAGAGATTTCCTTTAAAAAAAAATCTGGCTGTGTAAATCCTCATCTAAGTTGGTTTCTCTGGGATAGCTCTGCAGAAGAGGTTAGGGAATGTTTATGGTTTTGATCCAATAGGGTTGTGAGCATAGCATCCAGGAAGGAAAAGAGCTGAGAGAGGAAAATAACAAGGTTCTCAATTAGGGCATCCATTCACCTTCAATCTCATTTGAGTTGAGTGGTAAATCTGTCTCTTACCTCAGTTTGGAAACCCTTTGGTTGTCAGGGGCATTATTATAGCAAGACTCTATTCTTCCCTGAGCACCAGAAAGTTATTGTGTCTTGTAGCATATAAGGCTCATAGGATCTCAGAACTGGAAGGGCTTTCTCTCTATCTCTCTCTCCCTCTCTCTCTTCCCTCCTCTCTCCCTCTCCTCTCTCTCCCTCTCCCTCCTCTCTCTCCCTCTCTCCTCTTCTCTCCTCTCTTTCTTCTCTCTTTCACTCTCTCCTCTTTCACTCTCTCTTCTCTTCTCTCTCTCCTTTCACTCTCTCCTTTTCCTTCTCCTTTTCTCCTTCCTACCCTCCTTCCCTCCCTCTATCTTTTTCTTTCTAAAAAAGATTGATTTTTATTGTCTTATTTATGTGCATATATGTATATTTCCGTGAGTGAATACCATTTGTTTGCAGATGCCAGAGGAAGCTAGAAGGCTCCCTTACAGCTAGGGTTTCAGGAGGCTGAGGCACCCAGTGTAGGTGCTGGCAACTGCACACGGGTCCCCTGGAAGAGCAGTAAGCACCACTGAGCCATTGAGAGGCATCTTCTCCACCAAGCCCTTCCCTTTGCAGCGTAAATAAGGGTTGGTTTGCTTTGACTCCCAGTTTGAGGAACAGTTCTTCATAGCAGGGAAGGCAAGGCAGCAGCTGGGCCCTTGTATCAGTCAGGAAGCAGAGTGATGCATGCTTGTTCTAAGCTACTTTCTCCCTTTTATTCAGTCCTGAAATGTTGGTGCCTGAATTTAAGGTAGTTCTTCCTACCTCAATTGTAAACCAATTTAGAAATTTCCTTATGCCCAGAGGAATGATTCCTATGTGGTTCTAAAAGACTGTCAAGTTAACAGTATCATAAACATTTTAGAATTATTTATTGTATTATTTACTGTATTAGCATCTGCTTGCATGTGTGTCCGAGTGTGTACTCACATATGTATCTGTGGTGAGAAGAGAGCACGTCCCCTGGAACTGGAGCTTCAGCGCTGTGAGCTGCCATGTAGGTGCTGGGACTAGGATGCGTCCTCTGGAGGAGCAGCACGGTGCTCCTAACTGCTGGGCCAGCTGTCTGCCCTGCTCTGCTTCAATTCTTCATTTCCTTCCAATGTATTTTACCTTGTCTATAGAGAAATTTTATACATAAACATTGGTAGGATAGGTAAACTTTCTGTGGATTTTTATGCTCAGTGGATAGACTTGTCCCAGAGTATCCAGGGTACTACTAGTTTTTAGTGTTTGGTCTTTTAACAAGTCATATATAAAAGTGGTTGAGTGCACACAGTTCTCCTTTGCCATTAACAATAGCAACTACTTTTTGCTTTCTTCTCCCTCTTTCTTTTTTAGTTTAAAGATGTTACATACCGGATCTCATTTAATTGCTGTATAAATATCTGGTTCAGCATTTCCTCATTTGCTAATGAGGGTTGCTGGTACTGAAAGAGCAGTCAGAGTTGAAACTTAAAGGCAGGTTTAGGTCTAATGCTGTTGATTTAACCCGTTTACAAACCCATTTACAAACCCATTTCCCCAATCTTAATTGCATTAACTTCAACATGAACTACACATGGTCCTGTTCAAAGTGTCCGTGTGCTTTAGATCCCTTTCTCACTTTGTCTCACTGGCAGCACAGTGTGGTTTCTGGGGGTGTGGGGCTTCTGCTTGCTTCCACTGCCGTGCTCAGCTGCTGTCTTTGCTTTGGAGACGTCAGCATGTAACCTCCTGTACTGGCCCAGCTCTCCTGTCCTCTTTGTGGTCAGCATGTAACCTCCTGTACTGGCCCAGCTCTCCTGTCCTCTTTGTGGTGCCTTTCTGCTTCTGGAGAAACTGCAGCACAGAATGAAAAAAGAGTATTGATAATCGTGGTATTTCATAGGAGTGTTATTGAGCACATTTTCTGCAAAGAAACATGCGTTCACAGCTGTGGCCTTAGAGATAATGTGGGGTGACAAGTTTAAATCTAACTGGAGTATCTTCTTCATGCATTCAGAGACTTAGAATGTGGAAGCCCATTCTTTCAGCCACATGGTGGAAATCTTTGTGTTTATGATTTTGTAGAGATTGAGATATATTATCACAGTGAACTTGGGGCCAGGGATCAGAGAACTAACTAATGGACCCGCTGATATGTTATTTATTGTTGTAGCTCAGTCAAGCTCTGACCAGATGATGATGGGATACATTGTGTGTGTTTTCATGTAGTTGCTAGGGAAGGAGCAAAGTTTGCTGTGCGGTCTTGTTGATCTTTAGTGTTTCTTTATCTTGAAGTTCCATATAACTGCCTTTCTGCATTTTCAAAGGCTGCCATCAAACAATTTATAGATAAAGAGTCACTTAGAAGCTGCACCTATCTCAAACAAGGGTGACCTAAGTTTACTTCAGAGGCAAAAAGGAGTTCATTTCTTTGCAGTAATAGGAATAAAATATATGTCATGCACTGGGTATGATAGAGACACACTTGTAATCCCAGCACTCAGAAAGCTGAGGCAGGAGGATTGTAGCAGGTCCAAAGGATTGCCTGAGCCACGTAGTGAGTTCCAGGCTGGCTTGGGCTGGGCCAGAGTCCCTGTCTAAATGACTATTCTTTGGGCAAATGGAGTGGGATGCTGAGTATTTAAATCTCAATACTTAATTTAAGTATTAAGATGTTGTTAGAGTTTTTTAGTCTTGTTAGTCTTTTTGTGCTGCTATAATGAAATACCTAAGAATGAATACTTTTTAAGGAATAAAATTTATTTTTACAGTTTAAAAAGCTGGGCAACCCAAGATCTAGTGCTAACAGTTGTTTAGTGAGGAGGGCTCAGGGCTCAGGGCTCAGGATTTGCTGTCAAGCTGATACCCTGAACACTGTGGTCCCATAGGACAGAAGCTGAAAGGTCAGAAGGAGATCTTTCTGTTGAGCCCTTTTATAAAGGAACCTCATCACCTAGTCACCTCAATAAGGGCCCACTTCCTCATACTGTCACAAGTTTGAAAGGGAAATATTCAACCCATAGCAAGCACCTAGTATGTAGATAAACCTTTTTCTTAGAAAATGAACATTTGATCTGGGTGAAGGTGGTGGATGGACACTTTTAGTACCATCACTTGGGAGGCAGAGGTTGGTGGATCTCTGAGTTTAAGACCAGCTTGATCTACAGAGCTTGTTCCAGGACAGCCAGGACTACACAGAGAACACTTGTCTCATAAACAAATGAAGCAGAAGAAGAGGAAGAGGAGGAAGAAGAGGAAGAGGAGGAAGAAGAGGAAGAGGAGGAGAGGGAAGAGGAGGAGAAAAAGAAAAAAAAGGAAAGAAAGAAAAGAAAATGAAATTTTGTGGGGATTAGAAAGATAGCTCAGTGGTTAAGAGCACTTGCTTTTGTTTCAGAAGACCAGGGTTTGGTCCCTAGACATAAGCTTCTGTAACTCCAGTTCAAGGAGTTCTGACACACTGTCTTCTGAAGGCACTGGATACATACATGGTGCACATATGTACATTCAGGCAAAATATTCTAACATAAAAATATTAAAAATAGCCAGGCATGTTGGTACACATCTTAACCTGAGGAGGTAGAGGCAGGTGGATCTCTTGTGGATTAGAGGTTAGGTTGTTCTATATAGCATGTTATAAGTTATATATATATACATATATATATATATACATATATATGTATATATACACACATACACACACATATATATACATATACATATATGTATATATATGCATACACACATACATATACTCATAGATATATATAACTTGTAATAATATATATTATTATGTATGATAACATATTATTATGTATAATAATATATTATCTATCTAACTATATCTCTATAGATATCTACAAATCTATGTAGATAGATAGATAGGCGGATGGATGGATATAAAGAAAACGAAATTTTGAAGGCCAGTGGATCATCAGCACTTGCCGCCAAGGCTAATGACTTGAGTTAGGTCCACATGGTAGAAGGAGAGAACACATTCCCCTAAGTTGTTCACTGACTCTACACATGAGCCCTGGGGTATGTGTACTCATCCCACACACAAAATAAAAAAAATGAAAAACTGGCCGGGCGGTGGTCGCACACACCTTTAGTCCCAGCACTTGGGAGGCAGAGGCACAAGGATTTCTGAGTTCAAGGCCAGCCTGGTTTACAGAGCGAGTTCCAGAGCTACATAGAGAAACCCTGTCTCAAAAAACCAAAAATAAAATTAATTAATTAATTAATTAATTAATTAAAAATAAAATAAAAATGAAAAACTGAGATTTCAAGGAAAACTTGATTTAAGAACTTTGTTTCCACCCAGCAAAGAAATGTAGTTTTCATTTTGTTTTCCATTGATCACACTTTTCCTCTGTTGACCTTTTTTTTTTTTAATTTTAATTTAATTTTACTTATTCACTTTACATCTAGCTCACTGACCCCTCCTGGTCACCCGTCCCACAATCCTTCCCCCTCCCCTCCCCTTCTTCTCTGATCAGGTAGGGGCTCCCCTGGGTGTCCCCCACCCTGGCACTTCAAGTCTGTGAGGTTAGGTGCTTCCTTCCCACTGAGGCCAGACAAGGCAGCCCAGCTAGAAGAACATATCCCACAGACAGCAAACAGCTTTGCCACAGCCCCCTCTCCAGCCGTTTGGGACCCACATGAAGTCCAAGCTGCACATCTGTTCTGTGCATGTGTTCAGGGAGGCCTTTGTGTATGCTCTTTGGTTGGTGGTTCAATCTCTGAAAGCCTCAAGGATCCAGGTTAGTTGACTCTGTTGGTCTTCCTGTGGAGTTCCTACTCCCTTCAGGATGCAACCTTCCTCCTGTTCTTCCATAAGAGTCCCCAAGCTCCATCTGCTGTTTGGCTGTGGTGTCTGTATCTGTCTGAGTCAGCTATTGGGGTGGAACCTCTCAGAGGACAACATGCTCCTGCCTGCAAGCATAACAGAGTATCAGTAACAGTGTCAGGGACTGGTGCTTGCCCATGGGATGGGTATCAGGTTGGGCCAATTATTGGTTGGCCATTCCTCAGTCTGTTCCATCCCCCGTTCTTAGCCGCCGCCTTATTACAGGAGTATTGTAGAATATGTTTGCTTAGCGAAATCTAAAATTAATCAACCTGATTTTAGTGTTCTCTACATTTAACCTAAAATGTGTCATTTCAACCCTTTTCCAAGGCTCTGTTCAGTGGCTTTGGTCCATTCACAGTGTTGTGCAGCATCATGACTGTCAACCTTCACTTTCCCATAATCTCAAATTGAACTCTGTAGCCATTAACAGTGACCTCCAAAGTCCTTTTACCCCCAGCATGACAGCCATTATTCCTTTTCCTTTCTCTATGAATTTCACTATTCTGTGTATTTCATGTAAATGGAATTAGATGGTATTTGCCCTTTTTTAATCTGGTTTATTTCAACTAATGAAATGTTTTGAAGATTTATTATTTAAGTCTGAGTAATATTCTGAGACCCAAGGACAACTTCCAGAGTCAGTCCTCTCCTTGTGACCTGCCTTTCATCAGTGTCAAATAATGTCCATTATGTAAGTCTTCTGGCCCTCTGTAGTTAGCCCCTAGTGCTGTGTGCTTTTGATGTGTGTCATTGAACCTGCTTTCTGTGCTTTGGGAATGTCTCCTTAAGTTCATGGAAATGCAACAGACTTTTGAGTTGACTTTGTATCTTCTTACTTTACTAAGTTTTGTTTATTAATTCAAGCAGTATGTGGGGCTTTCTGCATATAAAATCATCCCTGTGATCACAAGTCATGTTTTTTTCTCCCCTCCAGTTTGAACACCTCTCCTTTCTCTCTTTATTTAAGTGTTTTGGTTGGAACTCCAGTATCATGCTGGGTAGAAGGCTAAAATGAAGTTACTGATTTGTTTTGGATCTCATGTCTGGTCTGTTTTTTGGGGATCATTATTTTTCATTATATTTCAGGCTACTTGTTAATCTCTTTTCTCTGGAGTTCTCAGTTTTGGAGGTATCATCCGACTTTGCTTTTTCTTGGCTCTTGAGTCCCTGTGTTTTTGTTTTGCACCTTACCATTCAGTTGCCTAGACTTTCTTTATATTTCTGCCTTTTTTTGTGCTTTTTTTTTCCCCAAGAAGGATCTCATACAACCCTTGGCTGATCTTAAACTTGTATTGTTGCTAAGGGCTGGCCTTGAACTCCTGATCCTCTTTCCCTTATCCCCTAAGTTCAGGACTTACAGTCATGTGCATCGCTGTGCCCAGCGGTGGTGGTGACTTACAAAGAAAAAGATATTTCCTGATGCTGTGACCTTTATAGGCCGCATGGCTTGGCCGTAGGTTAGATGAGATGCACCCTTGTAGGTTCCTCAGGAGTAATCAACACCAGTGACTTTAGAGTTTGTGGGCTTCCCTTTTAGGAGGCTGAAGCTCTTTTAGGGGAGGTAAGTTCATAGGACGTCCAGCCTCTAGTGGCACAGGTCAGATTCTGTGGGTTGATTGGAAATACCTTTCTTTCTGGTTTGCACAGGGGAATACAGCTGGCATTGTAATGCGGTGGTTCCCCTTCATTTCCTCAGGTCTGTGTAAGGATAGTATTACGCTGGTGGACACGGCACAGTGAGTATTCACAAGGCAGTTACCCGGCACTTTCTGACCATCCAGGTATAGGCTCTACTGCATACTCAACAAGCCAAGCTCTGGACCAGCTGGGCCACCTCCCCAGCCCTACCATCCCCATCATTCTGATTGCTTAGAAAGAGAAGAGGAAGACAGACAGGCTGGCAGAGCAGGGCAAGGCACTCACTCAGTCCACGTGCACCCACACCCTTCCACCCACTTAAGTAAGTAATGTAAGAAAGCATCTTTGCTGTAGAGAGGCAAGAGGAGGGATCTGGGAGTTGACTCCTGGGTAAAGTGTTTGCTGCAAAGCATGAGGACCTCAATTGGACTCCTAGAACTTACAGAAAAAGCCAAGCATGGGATTTGCAAGGGTTTCAGCAGGTAAAGGTGTTTGCTGCAGAGCTATATACAGCTTGAGTTTGATCCCAAAGACAAACTTCCAAAAGTCATCTTCTAGATGATAATTGATGGCTACTGGAGAGGGAGAGTCGGCTTCCTTTTCTTGTCTTTTTTCTTTTACTTTTTTTTTTTTAATTTTTATTAGCTATTTATTTACATTTCAAATGATATCCCCTTTCCTAGCTTCCCCTCAGGAAAGAAAAAAAAAAACCTATTCCCTCCCCCAATCCACCCTTTCCTGCTTCCTGGCCCTGGCATTCCCCTACACTGGGGCATAGAGCCTTCACAGGACCAAGGGCCTCTCCTCCCATTGATGACCGACTAGGCCATCCTCTGCTATACACATGCTGCTGGAGCTACAAGTCCCTCCATGTGTACTCTTTGGTTGGTGGTTTAGTCCCTGGGAGCTCTGAGGGTACTAGTTAGTTCATATTGTTGTTGGTCCTAAAGGGCTGCAAACCCTTCAGCTCCTTGGGTCCTTTCTCTAACTCCTTCACTGGGGACCCTGGGGTCAGTTCAATGGATGACTGTGAGCCTCCACTTCTGTATTAGTCAGTCACTGTCAGAGCCTCTCAGAAGACAGCTATATCAGGCTCCTGTCAGCCAGCACTTGCTGGCATCCACAATAATGTCTGGGTTTGGTGATTGAATATGGGAAGGATTCCCAGGTGGGCAGTCTCTGGATTGTCCTTCCTTCAGTCTCTGCTCCACACTTTGTCTCTGCAGCTCCTTCCATGGGTATTTTGTTCTCCCTTCTAAGAAGGATTGAAGTATCCACACTTTGGTCTTCCTCTTTCTTGAGTTTCTTGTGGTTTGTGGATGAGAGTTGGTTTTCATTAGGGGTGTCATTCCGGGTAGATTGACCAGGTTCGGGTGGATAGTCCCACACCTCTATGCACATAAGCAGAACTCAGTGGATTTTGGATTTAATGTTTTTTTTTGTTTTGTTTTGTTTTGTTTTGTTTTTTAAAAGAGGACAAGAAGCTAAGAGAGGAACATGGGAAAAGGGTCTGAGAACAGTGAATATTATCAAAGTTTATTTTATACATGAATGACATTCTCAAGGAATAAATAAAAACATATAGAGGCTAAAAAAAATTTAAAGGTTTATGTAAAACAAGTTGTCCTCTGACCCCAGACTAGTACTAAGGTATTCATGTGTGTGCTCACATGCATGTGTGCATGCACACACATGGTGCACACCTATAACTCTAACAGTGGGAGGTGGGAACAAGGATCTGTAGGATTCTGAGTGGCAATTTGGGGAAGACATTAGCATTTAGTTCACACAGAGGAATTTCTTTTTCTTTTTTAAAAATATAGTATTGTTGCTTAATCATACTTTCCCAATAACTTTTGCCAAAGTTATAGAGTCTACTCTCTATTCTGTCATTTTTAAAATATTTGTCTAACATTATACTGTTAATTCCTAATTCTACAACTAAGCTCTCAGGGTTGAGAAATTCAGTTTGGCAATAGCCTAATTTAATAACCACACAGCCCTGGACTGTGCTTTATGTTTTAACTGTTAATGGTGTTTAACATAAAAGAACTCAGAAAAATGGTCACCCAATTTCTAACCCTGATGATTTTCCCACTCAGCACTTTCCATGAAGAGGTGGATGTAGTAGGCAATTTGTTGGCTCTGTTAACTTCTGTCTGAATCCTCACCCACTCCCTGGAGCCCACTCCTCATTTTTGTACAAAAGGGATGCTTTCAACATGATCTTAGGAAATATGTCCAGTGTATGCCATATGCAAACCTACCGCTTTATAAACAGAATCTGTTAGATCAGGTTTTAGCTCAGTAAATGTCTATTTTGTGTGAATCTCTGTTACAACCTAAAGACAACTAGAAAACAAAGGAAGTGTCCCTGCTCCAAACTAATGTAGAAACTTAACTTATTTAACATGAAAAATTAACCATAAGTATGTAGACAGACATCTTTTATGGACCAAGGTATCATGATCTCTGCTTTTTTTGGTTTGTTTATTTAAAGATGGGGTTTTGTGTAGCCCTGGCTGTCCTGTAACTCACTCTGTAGACCATGCTAGCCTCAAACTCAGAGATCCACCTGCCTCTACTTCCCTAGTTTTGGGACTAAAGGCTTGCATTACACTGCCTAGCTAATGTCTGCTTATTTCTAATGGCTCAAAAGAAGAAACAATTATGTAGTGAGGTATGGATATTATAAAATGTGACTTATGGAACCTAGATGTATTTGGGAATTGTGCAAAAAAAAAAAGTTATAAAGAAAAAAATCCTACTTACAAATAAATAGTTAAACCATAAATTCTAGTCTGGTATATAATTCATTCTTTATTTTGTTTGAAACCATCTTGTGTATCTCAGGTTGACTTGAATTCATTGTATGGTTGCAGATGACCTTGAACTTCTGATCCTCATGTTACGTCCTCTCTCTCTAGTGCTGAGTCCCATAAAGATGTGAGCCCTGTGTAGCATGCCTGAGGATTCGCAAGCACAGCCCAGCTGTATGTCTATCGCCTGTGTATCGTCTGCTGGGGAAGAATTTTGGGTTGAGTTTCCATGTATAGGAACAGCAAGGGGTAATGGTAGACGGGAACATGATGAGTTTTGGCACGGGAGGCTCGGCATATGTCCAATGTCACATGTCTCAATACTCCATGTGCTCTAGTTCAAGAACATTGTGATAGGGTATAAGGAGTGATTCTCAGAATGTGCCAGCTGAGGGACATGTTTCCCAGGAGTCCTAAGACCCTACAAGGGAGTCTCTGAGGTCACATGTTTTTTATGATAATACTTGGACATCATTTACAAGCCACTGTCAATTTTAGAAGTGTCCAGTAGAGTTTCCCAGAGACTTTATGAGAAAAAATGGCAACTTACATACAGAGGAGATATGAGATTCTATTGTTTTCTATTTAGCAAAACACTAAAAAGACTTGGGAAAATATAAACCAGTATAACCCTTCTGTCTTTTTTGTTTTGGAAAATAGAAACATTTTCCTCAAAACAGTTTATATGTTAATCTGTAAAATGTCACTATTACTTTGATTTTTTTTAAGATGTCACTATTATTTTGATTTTTTTGAGATGCATGCAATTATTTAACACTAGAGAACTTTATCAGACTTAACTTTGATAGGTTAATAACAATAGTTAAAATGCCAGTATTTAATAGGTTAATAACAATAGTTAAAATGCCAGTGTTTCTTGAAGATGTTCAGGAGGAGCTTGCTTGATACCACAGTTACAGAATGGTTGCCTTAGCAACCAAAAGTGCATAGGCTTAAATTCAAGTCAGGGCTTTGCCTTCTGACTATAGGCAAATGTAGTAGCAACTGTAATTGAATTGGTTTCTTCTGCAGTAGATGGCTGTAATTTTACTCCAACATATGCACCTATAGGAAAGCATGGTGGTTCAATATAAATAAGTTGAGAACATAGCCCTCTTTGCTTAAACAAGCCAATTTTAGGAAAAGATAAACTGTTTCAGGCTGGTTAGGTTGCGCTCTGGTCTTTGTTTTAATTTTGGTATCAAATTCATAAAATTTCCTTATACATTTTTCTCAGTTTCTCAGATAACCATATTAGGAACCAAATGTACTTCCATCCTTTTCAGTCAAAGGGGTTATGCCCCTGATACTCTGTAGTATCGTGGTGGGGCCAGGAGCACTGTGCGAAGGAAGCCACTGATCGCTCTCAGGATCAGAAGGTTATTCCTGGCTCCCTCTTGTGTAAAATAGGCTAAGAAAGTAGTGCACAGGGAGCACCTGTGCAAAAGCAGCTGCTGGAGGATGGGACTCACAGAAGGCAGCTGCTGGAGGATGGGACTCACAGAAGGCAGCTGCTGGAGGATGGGACTCACAGAAGGCAGCTGCTGGAGGATGGGACTCACAGAAGGCAGCTGCTGGAGGATGGGACTCACAGAAAGTAGGTGTAATGATTTTCATTTACATAGAGCAGAAGATGCACCAGTGTCTTTTCCCCGACTCCATGAACTTCAGCTAGGTTAGTCACAAGTTCGTCAGCAGTATTTCTCATTACACTTTTTCCATCTCTCTCCTCCAAAGGGCTCTTGAGTGGACAGACTTCCCCAACAAATGCCAAACTGGAGAAGCTAGACTCTCAGCAGGTGCTGCAGCTGTGCCTCCGGTACCAAGACCACCTGCACCAGTGCGCAGAGGCGGTTGCTTTTGATCAGAATGCTCTAGTCAAGCGAATCAAAGAGGTAACGTGGCTGTGGGGGACTCCATCCCAGGTTGTGGCAGTAGTAAGACATGCTGGGGAATGTTCTCAGGTGAGAGCAGCCTGGCATTTGACTCCTGCTTCACAGCTGAGTTGGTCAGGCTCGTTGTTTAATTTCTCGGCACATGAGGAATGGGCCTAATAATAGTCCAGCGTTGGGTGTAGTGAGACTGCTCCATTGCTGTTAGCTGTGTTAGTGTAGAGAGTCTTCTTATCATGAATATGATCTAGTTAGACCTGTGCTTAGCTTTTTCTTGTGTATAGCTTCTGTATTTCCTATTAATTATTTGCTTTGAATGTAGGAGCCTTAGCATATTCTTTGCTTTTTCACTGTTAGTACATGAAAGCCCGGTGGTTCTTATTGCTGTATGGAAGTGATTTTACCTGTTTAACCCTAAAGACTTTTGTGAATGCAGCTCAAGTATCATTCATGTGAAATAGCCTATAAACACAGAACATGGTACAGGCCTGGGACTGCACATTAGTTAGTTGAGAAACTGCTTGTTTAGCAAGTGTGAGTCACTGGGGTCTATCTCCAGCACCATGTAAACTTGTTATGGTTGGTATACACCTGTGAATCCAAAACTCAGGAGGTTAAGACAGGATCAGAAGTTTGAGGTCACTCCCAGCTACATAGCAAGTTGGATGCTATCCTTGATACAAAAGACTCTATCAATCAATAAATAAATTTAAAGATGATACAAATGTGTAGTTACCAGTAACTATACTAGGTTCTTTGCTTAAGCACTGAAATGATTTATTGACCAATAAATGGGAGCACCAAGGGATAAGCAAATATATATTTTAAATTTTTCAATCAAGGAAGAACTCATACTCTTCTGCTATGAGGTGATATTATATGAAGGAGAGTTTGAGAGCTGTACTAGGAGAAATTGCATAGGAGGATGGCACCTCTGTGTGTGGTTAACAACTGGCCATGGGTCATCACCTCTGGTAAGAGAGTTGAACATGAAAAGCAAGTGATGGGTTGCTTTTAATGAGTAATAAAGATAGGCTGTTCGGACATTCTGAAGGTTGTCTGTTCTGAACATTCATTGTAGCAGCAGGTTTAAACTGGCCAAACACTTCCACCATTTAGCATTATTTTCATAAAGGTATGAATATATGCATTTTCTCTAATGAATAAAACAACTTGGTTACTCAGACATCGCAGTGGCGAAATAGCTGACATAAATTTATTTAGTTTCAGTGTATGGCCTCTTGGCTCCATTGTTTCTAGGTCATGATGAGGCAGAGCAGCACAGCAGGAAGTATGTGGTGGAACAGAGCTCATACGTTTGTGGCAGCTGAGAGGCAGATATCAAGGGGCCAAGGAAAAACCATCCTTCAAAAGCACCTTCCCAGTGACCAACATCAGACATTAGACGCCCACCTTCCTGTAGATGCTAGCAAGCATCATTCTCTGAAGGAGTTAATCCACTGAGTGTGGCAGAGCCCTCAAGATCAAGTTACCTCACAGTGAGTGCATTCACTGGAGACCAAGTCTCAAAGGAAGGCTTCATGTCCAAATCGTAGCACATGCTACTATCTGGAACTATTCAATAAGAACTTTCTCACTGCTTGGCATTGGCGTAGCCTTAAATATATATGTTAAGACAGGGTCTCATGTAGTCCAGGCTGGCACTGAGCATAACCTTCAACTTCTAGTTCTCCTCCTTCTGCTCTCTGAGTGCTGCGATTACAGGTGTGCCCCACCACACACTATGCAGTGCTAGGAGTAGAACCTAGCACCTTGGGCGTGTTAGTTAGGCAAGTACTCCACCAACTTAGCTAGATTCGTAGCCCTAGCCTTTCAGATACTTGTTCAATTATCTTATGATCTGTAGAACTCTAATCCCCAGCGTTGAGTATGCATAAGTATCACTTCAGTTTGTTCGTTTGAATGATGTGTTCTCCCCTCCCCAGCCAGGGTGTGGCCTGTGATTCATTGTTTTAATAAGCTTGCCAAATGATACCTAATGCTGCCCTTCATTAACTGGGATGTGGGAGCCACTGGTATAAAGGGCTACTTTCCAAAACAAGTCTAAAAACTCATCCTGTGTAGGTTAAACTTCTTGCATATTCATTACCACACCCTGAAAAGTCACATCATACACATTTAAAATTTTGCATACTATTTAAAGTTCTTAGGAATCTCACAGTAAAAAAAAACTAGTACATTCCAAACTAACTTCACTTCAAAACACTTGTCTTAAGTAACATCTGTTAACATCCTGCAGAAGTAAAAGCTTATTATTAGTATATATTCACCATATAAAATGTTTCATTATGACATTTTCATAAATGTCTGTAATTTGATCATACTTTTCATTTACTCTTGTTTTTCCCTTTTATGCCTCTACTGACCCTCTTATCCCAAATAGTTTTTGTCTTAATACATTTTAATACAATTTTTTATTTATTCTTTAATTTCAGAGCTGTATACACTGTATTTTGGATCATACCCGTCCTACCTCCCCCTAACTCCTCTCTGCCTTCAGCTACACACACCTTCCAACTTCATGCCTTCTTTTTCTTTTTGTGACCCACTGAGTCCCATTTAGCGTTGCCCACTTGTGCATGGCTGTGAGGCATCTGCTGGAGCATAAAGCAACCCTACCAGAGAGAGGCCAAACTCATGAAGAAAAGTGATTCGCCTTTGAAGAGCCATCAGCTAACCTTTGGCGTCTCCTCAGCTAGAGATGGGCGTCATGCAAGCCTCTTGCATCCATGCTGGGTTCTTGACTGACTTGTTTTGTTTAGGATCACATACCTGATGTGAGTTTATGAATGCAAGGAGCCTGGTTTACAGCGGCTCTACCGCAGTTCTACCCCAACCTCTGGCTCTTACAGTTCTCAGAGTGCTGAGCAGGACCTTAGCAGCTCTCAGGGCAGAGGGATTGAGAGTTTCAGGATTTCCATGGGGGGTGTCATGTGTCCTTTATATTTTAGTGGGTGAGTGTTAGCAAACTGCTGAACCATGCATCATCCATCTCTGCTCACTGCAACCTAAGGGTTGGGATTTGTTACTTCCAGATGAATGAGGCAGAACACGTGAGCAAGCACAGGCCCTCTGCTCTTACCCTAGAAGGTCATAGAGATCTGCTTGCAAGTAGGAGGAAGTGACAGTGCTGTACGTGTGGAAAAGCAGAGACTTAGTAATCACCAGGAATCTGCAGCAGAGGGTTAAGCAGGCATCCATAAAGCTACAGTGCCTGGGATCACTTTGCTTACATCAAAAGGAAACCTAGCTATATCCATAAAACAATGTCAGATTTAGAACTCAAATGTAAAATTTGAGTCATGCTCTTGAATGATAAATTTTATGTTTATAAATATGTGCATGTAAAAGTGGAGAACAAGAATGGAGCTAGCTACCTTCCCAGCATCACAATCGACTTTGACCACTGTTTTACTTATTGTCTGTAAGGTTACCCCTTACCCATCACCAAACCAGTATTGCTGAGCAACTGTGGCACACCCACTGACAGGTTAGTCTGGCTGGTGAAATAAAAATACACAGAACAAAAATATAAAACCTACATCACTATCAACGGGGCACTGTTAGTAGAGTGCTGTCAGTGGAGACTGGTTGTAATGTGGAATTTCTGTGAGCTATCAGGATACCCTTGAGCAGTGGGCGCTAAGTGAAATAATAGAGAAAACAGGTCTTTGGGATGTTTCATGTTCGGTGAACATTAGAGCCACATGGCAGCGTCCAGTCCTCACACTGTCTCTAACTAGTTGTGTAGCCTGAGATTGCTTACTCAATCCTTGTAAGCCTTAGTCTCTTGGTGTGTTCAGAGATATAACAACTGTACTGGCTAGTTTTGTGTGTCAACTTGACACAGGCTGAAGTTATCACAGAAGGGAGCTTCAGTTGGGGAAGTGCCTCCATGAGATCTAGCTGTGGGGCATTTTCTCAATTGCCCCTTGTGGGTGGTGCCATCCCTGGGCTGGAGGTCTTGGGCTCTATAAGAGAGCAGGCTGAGCAAGCCAGGGGAAGCAAGCCAGTAAGAAACATCTCTCCATGGCCTCTGCATCAGCTCCTGCTTCCTGACCTGCTTGAGTTCCAGTCCTGACTTCCTCTAGTGATCAATAGCAATGTGGAAGTGTAAGCTCAATAAACTTTCCTCCCCAACTTGCTTCATGGTCATGATGTTTGTGCAGGAATAGAAACCCTGACTAATACAACAACAGTGAGGTCTGAGGAGGGTTAAAGTGAGTTATTCTAGGTACCATGCTTAGAAATGGGCCAGCTGTACAGTCAGTTGTGTCCTTGAGTCATTGTCCTCGGTACACATGGTAACTGAAAGAGAAAAGCCTGACCTTGCCATGAATTGGCTCATGTGAAGTTTCTTGATTCTAGTAGCAGGCCAAGTCCTGGCCCATTTAGAACACTGCCTTCTACAACCCATGTGATAAAACTTGAAGAGAGTCAAGACAGATATTTTCTGTAAACTGTGGTTTCCCACAAACCCTGAATGATTTCTTTCATACCAAAAGTATGTGATTTTTGAAATTTTTGTAGTTAATTTATCTGTTTGGTCTGATTCTAGTACTACTTGTGAATGGCAAACTGGTTCACTCCCTAGGAGCTGTGGTTGTCTGGAGATCTGGAAACAGATGGTGGTAAAATAGTGGTCCCTGGTTTCTAAGCAGGGACTTAAATGATCACTTCTAATCACTTTTGTTGGGTTTGTTTGTTTCCTTGTTTGTTTGTTTGTTTGTTTTGGTATCTTTCTGTTAATGATTGAAAGTGGCAGACAGGCACTTTACACTTTAGGCTTCATCTGTCATTGAAATTCAGGTGTACTGAAAGGCCAATTATAAGGAGACTACCTGTCAAACAGTATGTTTTTCTTTGGAGACAGGGGTTAAACCAGAATATTCCTTCCAGCCAAAACTGCCACATCTTTGGGCATTCTGCTGGGCCTGCTTGCAAAAGATTATCACATCTGTGCCTATTGACTATCTCCCTTCCCTCCTAAAAGGAGGGGTAGAGAGGGTCATGGGATCCTCACCTGGGTAGCCCTCCTCCTAACCATTTGCTTGCAGTTCTGCATCAATTGCACATGGTCTTCTGGGTGGGACTAGAGAATATAGGTGAGAGGGAATCAGGAGGAGAAGGTGTTCCATCTATGTAGCTATGGGAAAGGCACTGCCCATGCTGAGTGCAGACCTTCACGTGGCTGCTTTAAGGTTGTCTGTGGTCCTGTTCATAACTCCTCACCTATGCTACGTAAATAAGCCTAATAAGCTCATTGGTTCCCTGAAGCAAACTTTGATGGAATTATGTCTAGTTGTCCTTAGGACTTTAGGAAGAGGGGTAGATGCTGCTCACTTTGTTTCTTTCTTGCCCAGGGAAGGAATTTTAGCAACAACGAGGGACTAGGGAGGAGGCAAGTGGTAGAAGACACAGCAGAGACGGTGGAACTTCTGTCATGCTGAGCTGGGTCATGATTTGGTCAGCTGCTGTCCCTGGACACAAGTCCATAGCTTCTAACCCAAGATAAAGCTACTAGACATATATTCTTGCAGCTAATCTGCTAATATAACCTTGATTAAAGATCTTAAGAGTAAACTCTGGTCTGACTCTAGTAATGCCTCTGTTTTTAATGCTTAGATCTATTGGCATTAGTATATGCTATTTGCATAGGATGCTAAGAAGCACCAGGAATTTTGGTGGAAAGAGTTGCAGTCCCTGCTCAGAAAGACGTGGTCACATAAGATTGGAAACAGATCCTAAAGAGTCTCTAATTCACTGCACAGATCAAGAAACCCCAGTCCTTATAGTTTACTTGGGACTTTCCCAATGCTTTTCTATTACTTAATGACGAAAATGATTTTGAAAGGTGAATTGTGTGTATATGTATGCCGGTGAACATGGGTGTAGAAGCCAGAAGTCAACCTCAGATGTCATTACTAGAGGCACTGTTACCTTGTTTTTTGATACAGGGTCTAGAACTCACTGATTAGGCTAGGCTGGTTAGCCCAGCAAATCCCAGGGATCTCTCTACTGCTGCAATTACAAGGGTACATCACTACTCCCAACTTTTTTTTAGAATGTGGGTTTGGGGTCAAAGTCAGGGCTTCATGTTTGCATCACAAACCCCTTACTGACTGATGGCTCTGCTGATTGCTATATTCTCTCTGTGTGTGTCTCTCTGTGTCTCTCTGTGTCTGTGTCTCTCTCTCTGTCTCTCTCTCTCTCTCTGTCTCTGTCTCTCTCTGTCTCTCTCTCTGTCTCTGTCTCTGTCTGTCTCTGTCTCTCTCTGTCTCTGTCTCTGTCTCTCTCTCTGTCTCTGTCTCTCTCTGTCTCTCTCTCTCTGTCTCTGTCTCTGTCTGTCTCTGTCTCTGTCTCTCTCTGTCTCTCTGTCTCTCTCTCTGTCTGTCTCTGTCTCTGTCTGTCTCTGTCTCTGTCTCTCTCTGTCTCTCTCTGTCTCTGTCTCTGTCTCTCTCTGTCTCTGTCTCTTTCTGTCTCTCTCTGTCTCTCTCTCTCTCTGTCTCTCTCTCTCTCTCCCTATCGTATGAGATGAACATATGTATCTAATCAAGGAATCTAAATCTGAGATGCTCCACAATATGGAACTTTCTGGGCATTGCCTTGAGAAGCAAACAGTGTCAAATTTGGGAACATTTACAATTTCAGATGGCTGGTTCAAAGGTGTGCAAATGGTAAAGTCTGTGCAAATATCCCAAAATCCAAAACAAACAAACAAAAAGCCCTCTAAAGTACTTTGAGTACAAATATTTCATATAGGAGATTCTTACTTATGTTCTCCTTGTCTGGAACCCTTTTTTTCACTTTTAGTTACTCTGTTTTCACACAGTAGGCACTCACCTGAAGCGTGAAGAAATGTGCAGGAGCTGCCATTGTTGAGTGTGCAGCCAGGATAGGGGTTGGGGGCATGAGAGCCCAGAGGGTTTCCTTCTGTAATGTAGACCTGGATGGAGCCATTCCCCAGGTATGGGAGGTGACTACTGTGTGTCCCCCAGGGGAGAGAGTGGCTCCCAGAGTGTAGCGCCCTATGCTGGCCTTAGTGTTCACACTGTGCCTTCAGTTCACTAAGTCTGACTAGCATAAACCACTGGCCAGGCAACGCTCTGTCTGCCACTGTACACCGAATCTCCTTTAAATAATAGGAGCTGACTCCTGCCCTTGCTTTGACCACATTCTGGCATCCTTTTCTGCTTTCTTGACCTGAGATTATAAAATGAGTTGAGTGCTTCATTTTAAAACTAAAGGTTTTGGCAAAGCATTGAGATAGCTGGCTACTTTTTTTTTTCCTGAAATACTGAGACAAAGCATTTGCAGAAAAGTCTGAATTTTCTGTTTCTGTCTTATACATTACTCTGATATAAATTTCAGATTTAGAGTACACGATGTAATTATAATCCCTCCTTCCTCTTTATCCTCTGGGCAACCTTTCTCTGCAGTAAGAAATCCAGTTGGTCCCTTGAGTGGAGGAAATGTAGCTGGAGACCGGGCTCCCTCTGGTTCTGGCAGTAACACATGCCGTGCCGTGCTTCCTCGGGCCTTGGCCCCATGCTCCTTCCCACCATCCCCGCCCTGCCAAGACACAGAAATCTTGGAGGAGGGCCGAGTCAAATTTATTACTTGCCTGTTGGAAATTTAGAGTTGTGTTTTTTGGCGAGACATGAGCACAGCCCGGTGATTTGGCTACCCCTGCTCTGAGATTTAACTCTCTTCACATTCAGACACTTTTGAGCATGTGTGAACAGCCGTCCTTACCCGCAGCATGCCTGCTCTAGATGTGTCCCTTGACACCTGGCTCTGTCAACTCTCTTGTCAGCTGTCTTGGTGCTAGCCATATGTGCCAAGCTCTAAAGCCTCCTCTGCAGATGAGGCAGTTAGAGGCTAAGGGTAGCCTCCTCCTGTAAGGAGCCCCAGAAAATACCTGCAGCCTAAAAACTAGTGGGTGGGAAGTAGTAAGGACGCTTAGTTTATCGACATGGAAATAGGCCTAGAAAATGTCTTCCTGTTCTGCATTTCTTTATTGAAAATAAGAAGGAATATTAGCAAAGTTGGACATTGGTGCTATGATAGTTTTGATCTTGTATGTCACCCAGATGCCTGTGTGTTAAAGGGTTGGTCCCCAGCGTCACACTCTTGGGAGGTACAGCCACCCAGGATGGAGATCTCCAGGTTATTTATAGTTGCCAGATCCTTCAAGAAACCCCAAGCTGTGTAGCTTCGTGGACACAACCTCTAGCTTCTTGTCCTCTCCCTCGAGCTCCTGTATGCCAGTCTGCTGCAGGAAGCAGACTTTTCCAGAAAACTCCATGCTCCCTGTCTGACTTACAATTTACAGTGGTGCAAATTTCAAGATTAGTGTAAAGTTCTAAGCTGGTTCTATCAGGGTTTGTTTTTTTGTGGTAATAGAAAGCTGACTCACTGCTGAAGAGCCTAAAAGAATGTCCAGCTTATAATAAACAATGAGTGTGCTTTAAATGAACAGCCTCTTAGAGGCTTCAGTTACTTCATCCTACAAATGGATAAGCTGTCTCATTCTGTTGGGGAAAATAACTTTTTTGAAAGTAGTATTAGAATTGTAGGCTGTGCTGCAGCTATAAATACACTTGGCATGTGTAATATTTTAGGTGTTATGGAAGTGTAGCTTGTACTCATGTTCAGAGAAACTCTTCCTTGTTAGCAGATGGTTCTCTTCAGTTGAGTTCAGATTTCCAGGTTCCTCACACCTTGTGGCTTTGTGATCTCCATAGCATCTACCTGGCAGAGCACCATTCCATGGCAAAGATTATTAGGAGGATCTTCCGGGCTGAACCTACCGGTTTCAGATAACTATGGCTTGAACTCAATTACATGGCTATATCCACAGGAGCCTGGGAATGGGTATGTGCTCATGATTACACTAAACTTTGAGCCATAGTTGGAGCATAGTTGGACTTCTTCTACAGTACATGTGTTGCAAAGCTTGAGACTCTGGGTCAGGTCACATAGTAAACTCTACAGAGTTTAAGTCCTACTCTGGGTGAAAAGCAAGACTTGTGTGGGAAACTGTGTTCTTAAAGATCACTTTAAGAAAACCAAGATCATCGAATAAAATTAACTATTCATTCAACATGACTTCAACTGGGTTCCATACTCTTAAAGATCAGAAGGAAACATGGCAATGAATTAATCAATTACATGGCACATTAGTGATGGGATTCTTAGTAATACTTCCTCAGCCTGTGTTTATTTATATATATATGTGTGTGTGTGTGTGTATGTATATATATATACATAAATTATATATATATTTTATATATATATATATATATATATATATATATATATTACAAACTCTTCATCTTAAACATACAGATTTTTTTCTTACCAAATTTGCTGGTTAGTTTTTGTCAAATTGATACAAATTAGAGTCACTTGGAAAACAGGAACTTTAGTTGAGGATTTGCCTCCATCAGACTGGCCTTTGGGCAAATCTTTGAGGCATTTTCTTGATTAATGATCCATGTGGAAGGGCCCAGCCACTAAGGGTGGTACCACCCCATCAAGTCGTTGGGATATATGAGAAAGACTGAGCAAGCCATGGAGAGCAAGGGTGTAATTAGTGCTCTTCATGGTTTCTGCTTCAGTTCCTGCCTGCAGGTCCCTGCCCTGCTTGAGTTCCTACCTTGGCAACATGGCTGTGACATGGAAATGTAAGTTAAACCCTTTGCTCCCCAAGTTGGTTTTTGTCAGTGTTGTATCACAGCAACTGAGAGTCAAACTAGGACACTAAGACAGAATGTGCTCAGAGCTCTGAGTCCATGTTCCTTTATCCATCCCCTAGGTGGATGAACTAGCAAGCTCTGTGCCAGGGTTCTACATAGGTGTCAAGGAATTAGGACTAACAAACAAAAGAATCCTTCCTAGATCCTATACTCCAGTGGAGAAGCAGACAATAAGCAAGGCAGAAAAAGGAAATAAAAAAAGGTAAAAGTAGCTAGCATATAAAAAGATAAGGTTTAACAATTATAAAATAAGGTAAAGGGAACTATGTACTGTCAGTGGGCTAGAAGGTACAGACAGCCTGGCATGGGCAGGCCTTCCTGCTGTCAGTGGGCTAGAAGTTATAGACAGCCTGGCATGGGCAGGCCTTCCTGCTGTCGGTGGGCTAGAAGTTATAGACAGCCTGGCATGGGCAGGCCTTCCTGCTGTCGGTGGGCTAGAAGTTATAGACAGCCTGTCATGGGTAGGCCTTCCTGCTGTCGGTGGGCTAGAAGTTATAGACAGCCTGTCATGGGTAGGCCTTCCTGCAAAGTAACCTCTTAAGCTCTCCTAGCTAGTACAGAGCATCAGAAGACCTGGAACTATCTTCATGTGAGAGAGACTGGATTTGTTGACAAATATCAGTCAATGCCCACCAATGCACTCCTTGCCAGTCTTTTCACTGCTCAGCTACCTGCTCATTCTGAAGTCTCCTCTGTTGCTGGGAAGATACTTGAAGGCCTACACCACTCCTTATGAAAACATTTCCTACTTCTCCCAGACTTCAAAGATTCCTAAAGTGTCTCCAGGGGACAGCCCCAAAGCTTAGTTGACATTTTGGTGGGACTCCACAGCTCCTGCTTTGCTCACTGGTCAAGAGAGCTTCTTTCTTGTCTGAGGGCAGACTAACTTGCTGGGGATTGCTGATGTAGAAGGGTATGGTGACAACAAGACTGCAGATCAGACCAAAGGACCCTAAGGAGCTCTGAAAACAAATATCATTTCTGGAGTAAAGCGTATCTCAAACCCAGTGAGATACAAAGAGGGGGTGTGCAGAGTCGCACTCTGTCAGCATTGGAGCATGTCTTCTATGATGGCTCCTTCCTGCATCCCAGAGCACCTCAGCATTTCTTTCCCTTTGTTTTTGCTGAGACTTTGGTTCTCTGTTGTCAGACACTCACCTGCCTTCAATATATTGTGTAATGGTCATAACTGAAGTCTCCCAAATCTGCCAAATGTAGGCTATTCTGTTCTACCCACCTTGCTAGAATAATCCATGGTCCACCTCCTTGCTACACTCGTCCTCTATCAGAAACCAGCCTAACCATCCTCCCTTATCAGAAGGAAGGGTTTGTTTCTTCCTTAGAATTGGGAAAATGTTTCCTGAATCAATGTATGCACTGAGCTTGCATAGTTACACTTACTGTGAGTAGGAAATGATGTGGGCCCCTGGCCTCATCAGTCATGAGCAACCATCCAGTCTAGTATGTTGCTGTAATATAATAGCCCCTGGCTGATGGCAGGGCAGTATTACCAAATCCTTAGTCTGCTGTCACCATCCCAGGTTGAACATTAAGGTTCATTCTTCAGGCCAATGGTAGAGGAGTTTAGTGAGGTATTTATCCCAACCACATCTGCAGTTCTTCTCTGGGTCACGGGGGCAGTGTCATCCCGTGAGATTTTTAGAGGGATTACAGAGCATTTAGCTAATCCAGATTGCCACTGTGTAAAACTACCAGAATGTTACTTAGCCTGTACAGAATTACTTTCCTTTCATCTTGGACATTGAAACAAGGAGTCCTAAAATGATAGCTCTGTATGTTTGGAGGTCTTCATCAGTCTTCCCCTACTTCTTCTATGACTTTTGGGGCCCAGGACTTAGTATTGGCCTTCCATCCCCAGGTCTCAGACTTAGGCCTGGAGCTGAGAATTACAGTGAGTGTGAGACTCTGATATGAACTGAGTATGTAGTTCCTGTGTAGCCTTCTCTCTTGCTCCCAGATACCCTGACTGAGCTCTCTCTCCCAGACACCCTGACTGAGCTCTGTCTCTTTTTTTTTAAACTTTTATTGCATTATGATGAGAAAAGTTACATGATTTTAATTTATCTGAATTTGTTAACATTTAAAAACTTATTTCAATTAAATATAATTGAATCACATTCTTGTTTCCCTTTTGTACCACTGCTCCTCCCAACGACCCTTCAATACCTACAATATCTTTTTTATCATATTCCTTAAAATTTATAAAATATTATAACAATAAAA
>NW_022196903.1:128561025-128566724 GCF_008632895.1 Mastomys coucha
TCTTTGAGGGTGCTATTTATGTCTTTCTTAAGGTACTGTATCATCATCATGATAAGTGATTTTAGATCCGAATCTTGCATTTCCGGTGTAATGGTGTGTCCAGGACTTGCTATGGTGGGGGAATTGGGTTCTGATGATGGCAAGTGACCTTGGTCCCCCACCCCACCCCACCCCACCCCCTGCATCTGGTTAACTCTAGTGCTATCTGCCCTTGTTAAATCTGACTGGAGCCTGTCCTTCCTGTGATCCTGGTTGTGTCAGAACTCCTCAGAATCAAGCTGACTCTGTGATCCTGTGATTCTGGGATCCTGGGCTTGTTAAATCACCTGGGAGTGTGGCTTTCTCTGTGAGTTGTGGGACTGGCTGCAGAGCTTGTGCCCAAGGTCTGCTCAGAACACTAACCCCGACAGACCGGAAGGAACTGGAGTCACTGGGCTGGTGGAGTTCCTGTGTGCCTGGTCCCACTGGACCTTCATGTTTTCTCTAAACAACTAAATCTTCCTACACGTTGAAAGTCTCAAATTTACTCCGGCAGTAGTAGTACAGGTCTTTAATCCCAGCACTTGGGAGGCAGAGGCAGGCAGATCCCTGAGTTCTAGGCAAGTCTAGTCTACAGAGCGAGTTCCAGGACAGCCCAGGGCCATGCGGAAAAACCCTGTCTTGAACCCCCTACCGCCCACCCACCAAAAGAAAGAGAGTTTCAAACTTTAGCATGTTTAAGAATCCTCTAGGGTTTTTGGTAAAAAGGCCTCTGATTCTCGAGCTCTCTCTCTTATTCGCTGCTGTTTGTAGCCTTTTCAAGTCCAGGGAGGGGTGTGATCTGCCGGATTGAACAGGTTTTGTTTAGGGGACTGATTAAGGTTTTAAGATTTCTTTCTTAGTTAGACACAGCTCAGAAGGGAAGCTAGCATAAAGAGAAGCTGGGCAAGCCATAAAATAATAATTGGAACAGAGTGATGACGCCATTCAGATTCCCCAGCTGCTGGTATCTCTTCATTCTCAAAGACATGAGTAAATTGTGTTCCTTTACTGAAACACTTGGGTAGAGTATTTGAACAAAGGAAATGGGGTCATTTCAAAATGTCCAGTATGCAGTAATCAATGCCACTCAGCCTGTGGTGTAATTAATGGAAACGTTGGCGACAGTCTGCCCATTGTTTGTCCTTGCGCAACAGGAAGTGGCAGGGCACTAGGGAGCCCAAGGAGGTTTACGTAATGCAGAAGGAAGTGGCTAGAGCTCTGCTCAGCCAGCAGCTTTCTAACTCGGCCTGTGGCTCACCTGAGCACCTTCCCCTTCCTAACACACAGAAATGTGCACTTGATGAGACTGCCCTTTGAGTTTTGACCTTATTTAACAATAGATTTTTGTTTCCCTTGTAGTTAGAAATGTTGTCCCGAGAAACTTAATTTTAGATCTCATACAATATATTTTGTGGTAAGGCCGAACGACTCAAGGAAAAGAAAATGTGGTCAGCAGGCTTTAACTGTGGACCTAACTCCGACAGTGCTGCAGTGGCTCTTGAAGTCAGGAGATCTGGAGTGTGGCTGTCCATGTCAGCTGGGGGACATGAGACGAGCTGCCTACTACTCTGGAGCAGGCTTCCGCTATAAGAGAACATCTTGCAGGGCTCTCAAGGTGGTGCCTGTCAGAGTGTGTGGTGTGCAAAGAGATGCCAGCCCCTGCAGTATCCACTCACAATTGTATTGTGAATATCCACAGTAGACCTGGTAATGTATTACTTTTGTTTTTGAAAAAGTAAATTCTGGTGTTTATGGTAGAAATCAGTGTTTTCTTACTTGAAAACACTAAAAATTGGTATTTAGATTCATTCATTATGGGTTTTGAAAAGGCATCACATTTGCTTGCTCTGACATTTGAATTAATGGATTCTGTAGAAAAGAGGAGCAAAAGTTAAGTGGACGTGTCTGCAGGTCTGCTTTGCTGGAACTAGCTGGGTGACCTTGGGCACATTTTTGTCTTCTCAGAATGCCAGTTTCCCATCTTTAGCAGGAAAACGATAGTTCCCTTGAGGATTGTCATGTGACATAAAGGTAAGGTGTAAGAGTGTACAGCTGTGTCTGCCATTTACAGGGTACTCAGTGGACAGTAGCTGTAACTTGCAAATTATCTTGTCACATTTGTTAATATAATGAGTGAACCAGAGAATAGTGTATACTAGGCTCCACCTTCCAAGTCACTCTGTGGATTACCAAAAAACCCAGTGCCAACACTGTATTTTCACTTTCTGTAAATCAGCTTAACTGTGATTTGCTGGAGTGGAGTTTTGTTCTCTAATTTCCAGAGTGAACATGTTTGTGTGAGAATGCATGGCTGGAACTAGTTCTGAAAGCTGTTGTTGCAACCTGATTAGAATGATGGTCTTCAGAACTTTCCTTGGGGAAATAAGGTCACTTCAGAATATCAGTGTGGTAACACACGACATTCAGCCTGTGCTATAATTAATGAGAACTTCTATCCACTGCCATTATGCAAGAGAGAGTCATCCAGAAAAGAGAATGCTGAGTCGTCCATGGGAATGGAAGGGGTGATCTAAAGGTAGACCAGAAGGCCAGAGAAAACTTCAGTGACCCTGAAAATTTCTGGGTCAAGCATGGCCTACTCCAGCCTTTTGTGGTCTGATTCCCCATTAGACATGAAGTGGCAGTGTGACAGGAATAAAGAGTGGTTGATGGGCCAGAATGGGCTGGCAGGGACAGATGTAGGAAACCTAATCACCAGGGTGTAAGATGGAGACCTTGGAGGTGCCTCCAGTCAGGAGCATAAGAGAAGTAGCCTGACTGCAAATGTCCTTTCGCTGTAGACACATACATCGAAGTGTGTCCTCCATAAGGATACTTGTTTTTTTATAAAGAAATAAAAGAAGACTGTGGCCAGTATCAGCCAATTTCAGAACAAGAAAGAAGGGGCTCTGAGAGAGAGGAGCTCTGCATTCTTCATTGTCCCTTGGTATTGTCCCAGTAAACCATGGCACTGAGCATCCAGCTTTTCTCTTGGATACTTGCTCTGTGGCCTGAGCTCTCACCTTCCTTGGGTTTGTAATGTTTTACTTGGCCACAGTGGTTTGTTTGAGGGCCACTGGGCAGTGTTCAGTTCAGGATTGCCAAATGGGTTTCATCACTCTGAACTCTAATCCTTTGCAAGTGGCCACCTGGGGTCCAGTGTGAGGACCGGCTCCCATTCCAGGTCAGGTTTAGAACAGCCTGTGCTTAGTGCTATTACAGGTGTGGAAGGAAGGGCAGGTATTGGGCTTGTTTGTTTGTTAATTTATTTATTTTGGTTTTTGAGACAGGGTTTCTTTTTATAGCCCTGGCTGTCCTGGAACTCACTCTGTAGACCAGGCTGGCCTTGAACTCAGAAATCTGCCTGCCTCTGCCTCCCTAAGTCCTGGGACTAAAGGCGTGCACCACCACCACCTGGTGGTTTGTTTATTTGTTAAGACTGAGTCTCATAGCTTTCACAGGGTTCAGTGGTCTCTAGTAGGTCAAGGGTTGTGTAACTAACACAACCAATTCTAGAACACTTGCCCTATCCTAGAAGCATGTACATATTGTCACCCCCCACTCTCAGTCCCTACCACATGGTAGGCTCAGCTCTACTGTCTGTCTCTCTACATTGCCCTTGTGGGGCCTTGCTTGTAAAAGCAATCCTCTGATATGTAACCATTGTGCCATGTTTCCTTCACAAAGTGTAACACTGCTGAGGTTTAGCCAAGTCAGTCAGTTTCTGTCAGCATTTCATTTAATATGATGGCTAAATGGTCTTCTGGCCTATGGACATACCACATTTTGCTATCCCTTCTACACTGATGGACTTGGGTTATTTCTGTACCTGCCTACTTTGAAGAATGGTGCTATGAACCCTGATGTATAAGGTTGTGCATATTTTGGTTTCCTCATGTATTTTCCTGGATGTTAAACTGCTGACTAGTGATAACCCTCTGCTTAACTTGTTGAGAAATTGTCAAATGGGTCACTAGAGAGGCCATAGCATTTTGCAGGAGGGCGAGGGTTACTGGATTCTCCACACCATTGTCGACACTCGCTGTTCTCTGTCTTTTGGTTTTGGGCCTCCTAGTGGATGAGAAGTGGTCTCTGTGGCTTGATGCTCCTTTCCCAAGTGAGCAGAGACACTGCCATCTTCTCATGGGCTTGTGGCTGGTTCTGTCTTCTTTGGGGAAATGAGTAGGCTGTACCCACGCCTCTAATTCTGCCTACAGGGAGTGCTGATCCTGTAGCTTTGCTAACTGCTAACTGCAGCTCTAAGCAGATGCATTGAAGGGAGGTCAATGTTAAAGCAGTTTTCTTTGATTGTGGTCATATAATTTGAAAATTTAATTTTGAATGTTGTGAAGAACAAATCTTCACTCAGTGAGATTTGTTGGAATAATATGATCTTGTAGTTTATAGCTCTGTTGACAAGTCACATTTGCATATATCATCTCATTTGCATATTTAAAAAAGGTTTAATTAGTTATGTGTATATGTGTATCTCTGTGAGTGGGTATGTGGATTCAGGGGCATTGGATCATCTTGAGCTGGAGTTACAGGTGGTTGTGAGCCTGACAGCAGTGCTGAGAATCAAACTTGGGTCTTCTGGAAGATCGATACACTTTTAACCACTGAGCTGTCTCACCAGCTCTCATTTCTAATTTTAATATATTACTGTGAGATATAAGAGATAGGTGCTTCATTCCTCATTTTAGAAAATAGAAGCTAAGACTGATTTCTGGAAGTCATACAAGTAGCAGGATTTAAATCTATAACTTCTAACTTTGTGGAAATAAATTGACAGATTTCTAGCTTCCATGAACCTGGATGCTAAGAAAGTCACTCAGAGAACATCTGAGACTTGTGGCAGAGGTTTCCTCACCTACCTAATGTTCCCACCAATGTATTTAAGAAGTGTCTTGACTTAGAACTTTCTGTTGCCTTTAACTATAAAAACCTCATAAGTTTACTAGATGAACAAGTAGATGGTGGTATTTGGGGTAACCTAAATCTGGTCTCAGGTCACCATCACTTATATTTGGCTCCAGAACAAACTCTGAGGTAAAAACTGTTTTGTGTTGAGAGCATCCATCCCCAAATAGGCAAATCTGGTCATGGCCAAGTGCCAGTAGACTGTTGCTGACCTCACTAACAATTCACTGAGTGATTGTCATTTTCCCACTCAGCTCTTCAGGAAGAGAGCAGAGTTGTGCGCACCTGCATGTTTTTGTACTGTCTATCCAGAGAGGGAACAAAACTGGCATGGAGGTGGAACTGGGAAGATGACAGGCAGCTACTGGTCAGCCAGCCTTGTCCCCCATGGCCTATTGCTCCCTAATGCCACATTCCTAATGCCTTCTCCTTGGGAAGCAGGAATTATATGCAGAGAAGGTGAGCTATTTACTGAGACCAAATCATAGTTCATCTTGAGGCTTAAGTTAACATAGACATCACATTAAAAGCTGAACATTACTTTTTAAAACATTACTTTTAAATGATGAGAATTATCAATTTTTACATATTTTCTTTGTTTGTTTTTTTGTTTTTTGTTTTTTTGTTGTTGTTGTTGTTTTTTCTTTTTTGGTTTTTCGAGACAGGGTTTCTCTGTATAGCCCTGGCTGTCTCTGTAGACCAGGCTGGCCTCGAACTCAGAAATCCGCCTGCCTCTGCCTCCCCAAGTGCTGGGATTA
>NW_022196903.1:128566794-128596182 GCF_008632895.1 Mastomys coucha
TTTTTTTTTTTTTTTGTGATAAGGTCTTGGTATGATATGCAGGCTGGCTTCAGTTTTCTAAGCTTAGCCAGTTTTCCTGCCTTTTTGGTGCTGAGACTACAGATGTATAATACAATATCCAGCTCACATTTCCTTTTTATTTAAGTATTGTTTAAAAAAAAAAAGGAAACCCGTTTGTTTTGGGGTGTCACTATGTCACTAGCAAACTTTGAACTCAGACACCTGCCTGTCTCTGCCTCTCCAGGGTGGGTTTAAAGATGTGTGCCTTGTGCTCAGCATCTTTTCAAAATGTCTTATTAAGGGATAGGGAGATGGATCAGGCTTGCCTAGTTTGTATGAGGCCCTGGAATCTATTCCTAGCACTGCTAAAATATTTCTAAAAACACATGCACTTGTGTGTACTTTCATATTTTCATTGTTATCATGTTGGGTCTGACCAATGTTTATAGGTGCTGGCTTATATTCAAAGCTGAAAATGGTGACTAAAGAGACTTGGGGCCAGGGCCAGAGCATGTTCCCAGTGTGAGGCATGGGGCCTATCCTTGGTACTACAAACTGATAAAGAATGGGAAGGCTTTGTGGGTAACTAGGACTTGTTTCCTTTGGTGGTGTAAGATGGTTCTGTCAGGAAACTTGGAGGGGAGGTAAGCAGTAAGGTTTCACAGGTCGGAAGCTCACGACAAAGAACACAGTCACTGGATGTTTAACAAAGCAGAGTCACACTTCTTAGAGATTTAGTTCATGATCACGTAAAAACAAAGCTCTCACCTCAGAGAATAAGCAAGTTTATTCTGGAGCCAGACGCCTGTGGTCTGGGAACACAGAATTAGGTTACCCAAATGCCATATTTCAGTTTGGTAACAGCTTTGTGAAGTTTTTATAGTGGTAAGACAAAGAAAATCATCTGGAGTCTGCTACTTACTTATTTTGCTTAAGATGACAGTCTCCAGTTCCCTGTTTCCTTGCAAATGACACAAGTCCATTCTTTTATTCATTCTTACAGCCAAGCAGACTCCCCTGTGTGTCTGTCCTGCTCTGTACCAGTCATCTCTCTATGAACATCTAGGCTGACTACTCTTTTGTAAACACATGGCTTTATTTCTGGGCTCTGCTTTGTCAATTGATGTGTCTGTTTTGACTTGCATAGCGTCCTAGCACATCTTAGAGTAGGTATAGTAACAGCTCTAGCTCTAGCTCGCTAGCTCTTTCTTCCAAGCCCACTCTGCTCTGGCTCCACTGTGGCTCATCCGAGTTTCAGGAGCACTTTTCTTGTATCTAGGCAGAATGTCCCTGGTGTCCTAATAGGACTTGATAGATTTTTTTTTTTTTAACATGAATTGCTAACACTAATTAGTTTTCTGTATATAAATCTATTAAATATATGTTGTGAATGTTTTTTATATGTGGCTTGCCTTTTTCTTTTCTATTTTCTGTTTATGTATATGTGGGATACACATACACCATGGTATGTGTATAGTGGTCCTTTGAAACACCCTGCTACCAGAGACAGTATGTGGAGTGCAGGACGAGGTTCGAGGAGGAGGTTAACTGAACCGTTAGCTCTTGAGGACAGCAGCATCACCTTTTTACTGTGCTGGTGTCGAAGAAATCCTAACATTGCCGAGACTTATCTAAAATGAGAGATTGCTTCTCTCTCAGCCAGGCAGTGCTCTTCCTCACAAAGTTGCATGGACTTGAGTTTACCTCCCTGCCAACCCAGGGGCAAGACTCACATGTTCTCCCTGAGAGGCAGCAGAGGAGGAGGAGACTAAGCAGCGGATGAGCAGCTCACTACCAGTTGGCGACTGAGGAAAGTTCCCCGGGGCTGCTGTGACTGACATCCACCATAACGGAGTAGAAACAGGCATGGGACCACAGCAGGGCAAGGGTTTTCAAACAAAAGCTGTGGAGAAAAACAGTAGTTCACTGTTTATTGGAAAATCAAATTGTTTAAATAGTGGGGGTTCATGTGGAAGTTCCTGTAACCTAGTTACTTGCGACTTTTCTCTTTCTGGGTCTGCCCATGTTTCCTGGAAGAGTACAGTCGTGTTAGCAGCCAGTGGAAGGTCATGCTAATGTGCACAGTGAGTGGTGTGGGTGGAAGGAGTTTGAATTTGAGTGTCTCTGTCCATGGGAGCCGGCATGGCACAGGGCATGTCCTGAGAGTCACTCCACTAGGCAGTATCTACATGCCCAGCTAGACATGGGACCATGCAGGGAAGTGTGTGCATCTAAACAAGCATTCACATGATGGTTGTAAAACCACTAAGCTGCATGTCAGAGCCGATGAGTTGATTGCCAAGCACCTTCGCCATGGCCCACAGGAGCCTGTGAGGTCAGTTCAGGTAAACTCCTATGTCTGATTCATGTGTCTGTTCCTGTGTGAGTCCGGGATGGAGAGAAGGGGATCTCCCAGCAAGGTAGATAAGGTGATGACTGGAGAAGATTCCATAGTCTGAGCCATTGAGTGAGCTGTGCTGGCTATCTCTCCCAATACCATTGCCCCTCCCAAGGGACTTCATGTTGGGGCATCTTGGCAGGTCCTGACAGTGGCCAGCAGTGGCACTGAGCTGCTGGCACACTGCTTCCTAAGGGCCAAGTAGTGTGTAGGCAGCTTCTCTGAAGACACATCACTTCCACACTGCGTCCCCATTCGGTGGACTACAGTTTTGTTCTGACCCTGCCACCAGGCCCTCTTTATCTCTGAGCTTTAAAGACCAACTGAAGAAGTACTAATGCCGCCTGACCATCGATCCGTCCTACCCCTGCTCCCTTCCCCCTGACCATCGATCCGTCCTACCCCTGCTCCCTTCCCCCTGACCATCGATCCATCCTACCCCTACTGCCTTCCCCCCATTTCACTCTGAAAAATAGGATTGGCTTTCCTTGGCCCTGGCTTTGATCTCTCATTTTTGTCAAGTTTTTTTCAGAGGCTCTACATGGTAAGACATCCTGGGCTCCAGCATACTCAGGAAAGGAGGGAATGGGAAGGGAGAGGCTGGGGAGATGGGAAACAGGAGACGGCATGCCCGCTGTAGTGATGTTTAGAAGTTTAGAGTGGAATGAGAGTCTCAAAGTGTAAGGATATGGGAAGGGAAGGGTTGCATGGGTAGATGTGGGTCCATGCAGAGGGGTGCAGCATGCAAAATACAGGAAGTGCCCTCCTTCATCTTCATCCTCCATCATCTTTTTACCTGTGACGGATGTGCCCAGCAGGGAAAAGGGCATTGCAGGCAGTGTGCAGAGTTTGGCATGATGTTCTAGGGTCCCTTGTGGGCTGGAGGTGCAGTTGGCATGTTGGGCTCTACCATAGGAGCTGTGTCTTCCCTATAGTTTTCCCCAACTGGTCACAGCATCACCAAAGTCATTCTGGGAGGAGGAGGGATGAAGACAGGAGTCTCTGTAGCATGAGTCCTGGGTTCGATATCTGTGTGTAATTCTGTCGCTCCTACAACTCTGGTTACAGCTGTGAGTCCTTTGATGACAGAGACGTCTAAGAACTAGACTGTGTGTAATTTCCTCGTGGTGTGTGAAGTGCGAGCATGCACAACTGTGTGGTAAAGCCCACTGCACAGTTGGGGGACAGTGCCTGTTAGTTCTAGGCTGCAGCCTGGACAGCATATTTTGGGATTGGTGGTAACATGGCAGCAAGGGTCTGTTCACTTCAACAGAGCCAAATATAAATGCACTGTAAGATACAGGGAACACACACGGTGCCAGGACTCATCCATAGAGAGAAAGCTCGAGAGTCTCAATGGGGAACGAGCAGCACGCACTCCCGGTATCCCAGAATAGGTCTCAGTAGTCCTCAGCACGGCCACTGCCTCTCACATTAGTCAGTTTCCTCTGACTTCCGGCAGGGATTCTCAACCCTTTCATACAGTTCCTCATGTTCTGGTGACCCCAACCATAAAGCCATTTCATTGCTACTTCATAATAGTAATTTTGCTACTGTTATGAATCATCATGTAAATGTCTACGATACTGGAAATGTGATAAACGACCCCTGTGAAGAGCCTTCCCCCAGCGGTTGAGAGTACTGCTCTAGATGATGTGGTAAGCAGAGTGTAATGCTTCGGTTTCTGTTTACTTCCTGCAGATGGACCTGTCCGTGGAAACCCTCTTTTGCTTCATGCAAGAGCGCCAGAAAAGATACGCTAAGTATGCAGAGCAGATCCAGAAGGTGAATGAGATGTCAGCCATCCTGCGCCGTATCCAGATGGGTATAGACCAGACGGTGCCACTGATGGAGAGGCTCAACAGCATGCTGCCAGAGGCTGAGCGCCTGGAGCCCTTCAGCATGCGGCCTGAGCGGGAGCGGCACTAGCAGAGCACCTGGCCCCTGATGCTTACTTGAGGAGGTTGACCCACACGGACTTTCCCCTGTCGTAGTTCTTCATAACTGAAGTTGGGACAGTTGAATTCCCAGGAATGGTGTAAAGAACTTTGCATCAAGAGTTATTTTTATTTTGCTCAGACTTTTTGAATTCAAAGTGTAGGTAGTCTAGCTACTGCAGTGAAACCATGGAGAAACTGTTCTCCTGGGCACTGTGTGAGACTTTACGCAGCTCTCTGATTTGTGGTTGTAAATATACGCTCTAACTGGTTCCAGTTACTGTTCCCACCCAGTGGCACCCATCACATCAAGGAGGTATCTGGCACTGTCTTCCTGTCCTGCCAGAACACCATCTTTTTTGTTTTTCTGGTACCATGCCCCTTCTGTGGGTCACTGGAAGCTGAAGACTGCCGTCACCCACTCATGAAGGTGTTTCCCATTAGAACTGCTTTCCATACAGAGCTCAGGCTTCTGTCAGCCCGGCAGACCTTGGCTTCCATGACAAGCTTTGCGCTCACTCTCCAGAGGCCGTCCTCTCATGCAGAGACCCTCTGACCTTCACTGATGTGCCAGGGACACTAAAGAGGCTACGGAGCCTCTGTGTGCCTCGGTGTCTGTAGGGCATGAAGCTGGGGAAAGAGCCAGTAATGCTGCCCATCACAGGACTTCAGTGGAAGGGAGAGATGCATTGAGTGCAGGGGTCAGGCAGGGGTCAGGCCTGAAGATAAGAGTTGGGTCTGAGGGCGCTGTCAGGGCTGGGAGCCTACAGCTTCCCCCTTCCCCGTATCCCTCCAGAATCCAGAGCGATTGTTAGGTGTCACAAGAGCCTTGGTGTTTTTATAAGATTAAAATGAATCTGATTAATTTATTGTGTAGCAGCAAAACTTGATCTGATTCTAATCTTTTTTTAATTTTTAATTTTATTATTAATTGGGATGGTGTATATGAGGTGTTCTGTGTGAGTAGGATTGCCATAATGCATGCTTCGAGGTCAGGAGACAACTTTGTGGAGTTGGTTCTCTCTTTCCACCTTTGTGTAGATTCTGGGATCGAACTAGACTTGCATGACAAGCACCTTTACCCACTGAACCATCTTACCAGGCCCTAAAAACACTGGTTCTTAATCAGATATTAATTTATAATGTTCTTAGAACTCAAATTAAGTGTAGGGCATAGACAGTTGAATGGCATGGATATTTGAACTACAGGGAAGGAAAAGATTAAATAAGACATAGGGAAAAATAATAATGTGTAGAAATTTTTTTGTGGGGTTTAGGGGTTAAGACAGGGTCCATGTACTTCTAGGTGGCCTGGAACTCACTACTAGGCTAAGCTGACCTTGTGGCTGCTTCCTGCCTGTGGTCCCTCATTGCTGGGGTGATATGACAGGCACCATTTTACTCCCTACGTGTCTAGTGGGTTCCCAGTGACTAAGGATATTAATATTGACGTACCCAGGCAGGGCCCACCACTCTCTGGGCAAGCTCTTGGCTGTGATGTCTCCCTTCTTGGGGGCTGATGCTTTCATTCCTCACATGGAAGACTACTGGTAAGGTGGGCTGAGAGAGCGCTGGGGAGCTGCAGTGCACGCTGGGAGTGGGCCATCACTTCCCTCCATTGAGCTCCCTGGTAAGGTGGTCTTTACACTGTTTTCTCATGACTAGCTTTCAGCTATTTCCAGAGCAGTTGTACCTGGGAGGTACAATTTACAACATGTTCTGTAGCTCAGAAACCTATTAAATACCCCAAGGTCGTTCTAGAGCATGCCAGGGTTTCGGAAGTAGCAGCCTGCATTGAGTAATTCCTTCAGGTGGTTTCAGTATATTATGTTTCTGTCTTGTGTGTGTGTGTGTGTGTGTGTGTGTGTGTGTGTGTGTGTGTGTGTGTGTTCAGTTGTCAGATAATTGAGGCTTTAGTTCCACACTGAGTTCTGATTCATTGATCTTTTGCCCCATAGTATTATGCTATTTTTAATTTTTCATACTGCTTAGTATTATTTCCACACAGTATTTTGATATGTGGTATGGCTAGATGAAGCCCATTTACATTCAGAAATAGTCCCCCTCCCCCTTTTTTTCTCCTGAGTTTCAAATGGGCAGAAAGTTGAACGGTAATGCAGTGGGCATTCATTTTTTTTCACCTAGACTGGCAGGAGGAATTTTTAAAGCCACCACCATCATTGTCTTTGCTTGAGTTTCGGAACCCAGCTCTGTGCATAGAGACCTGTTCATAAACCTTCAAAGAAAGAAAGGCCAATTGTCCGCAGTGTTGTGTGACTAGGAATCAGGTGCCACTTCCAACTTTACTTTGCTTAGTGAGTGTCTGAAATGCTGCTTAGACTCAGCCTGAAGCTGGCCTCTCCTGCCATCTCCTTATTTCTTAGCACAAAGGTTGTGTCACTGAAGAAAGTTGAAGTAGCCAGCTCACTTTTCTAAGGAATTAGGCAGGCTGGAGCTTATGTTGAGGGCCGTCCTAGTCTAGCTTGTTGCTGTGGGGCGGGTGAGGTGGTCTTCTCCAGGTCTCCTTTGGACTGGGGCTGGCCATCAGAGAAGTTCTCATGAGACTTGGAAGAAGAGGGAGCTGAAAGCTAACACAGGTCAGGCCTGTTCCACCTTGTACACATTCTGCTGCCTGGGAGTTCATGTCAGCTTCTCCTCCGAGCATTCATGGCCCATGAAGGCTCTAGTGTGAGGAGAAGCTGCTGACGGCTCCTGGAGTCCTTTCCCAAGGGACTCTGAGAAGCCGAGTGATGTATCAGTACACCGTTCTGCTGTCTCTTAGTTAGTATCCTGTGACATATCTGGTCAGCACAGTTTGTTATGGAAATGAAGAAACAGTTCAGAGTTGCCAGAGAGCTCTGGAAGGAAGTTTCTAGCCTTGATTTTTTTTTTGGTAAGCGATTTTTATTTCTCCGACTCTCAGTACTCGTTTGAAGCTAATGTCCCCTCAAAGGCCCATAAATATGAAAGGCCCAGTTCCCAGTAATGGTACTGTTGGAAAGAGTTAGAGCCTAAGAGGTGGGGCCTGGTGGAAGGAAGTCAGGAATGCCCTTGAAGAGAGTAATCTCCCATTTCCATCTACGTCACGCCTGTGATCTAACTCTAGTCATTTGTTTTGGTTCTTGAGATGAGGTTTCTAGTAACCTCACCTCAAGGCTGCTGGCCTTGAACTCATGTGGAGCTGAGGATGATCTTGGCTTTCTGATGTTGTAGCCTCTTTCCCTAAAAGCTAGGGTAACAGACAGGTGCCAGCACAGCCAGCATGTGGAGGGCATCTTGTCCCTAGCCAGGAAGCTCCCGGGGTGTCCCTCCCTCCCTCCTCTCTTTTGTAATCCAGAGGTCCACTGTGCCTCTAAGAACCTATTTTGCTTTTCTCTGATGTGCTTCTCTGTAGAGACAAACAGAGCGCTTGACTGCAGTTGCTTTTCTACAGTGGAGGGCAAGGGAAGCTGGCCTTCACTCTCGTTTTTTTCTGCAGGTGTTTTTTATGTTTTTTTTTTTTTTAAATACATGCTGGGTGGTGTTAAAGCAGGTGATGATGAAGTCTGGTGGTGTGCATTTCTAGTCCCAGTGATTGGAAGACTGAAGCAGGAAGATCATTGTGAATTCAAGGACATCTTGGGGTAAGCACTGAGTTCAAGGACAATCTAGACTACAGTGGAACCTGATATTCAAAACAAAAACAATAACAACAAAACAAAACAAACCACACACACACACACACCCAAAGCCTATTTTTGCACTTAGGGCACTGCTTTAGATTTCATTGTTTGCTGTCTACTTTTATGTCAACTTAGTTGTTTTCAAAGAGGGAACTTCAATTGAGAAAATGCTCCCACTAGATTAACCCGTAGACAAGTCTGAAGTACATTTTCTGGACTGATGGTTGATGTGGAGAGGCCTCAGCTCACTCACTGTGGGCAGCACCAACCCTGGGTCCTGTGTTCTATAAGAAAGCATGTCATGAGGAACAAGCCAGTAAACCCTTATGGCCCCTGCATCAGCCCCTGCCTTCAGGTTCCTGCCATTTTGCGTGCCTACCCTCAGAGATGGACTGTGATGTGGAAGTGTAAGGCAAAACCCCTTTCCTCCCCAAGTAGCTATTGGTCATGGTGTTTATCACAGGAACAGAAACCCCAAGACAAAGCTTTGTTTCCCTCAAAGTTGTATCATTAGTAATAATATAAACATACTATGCATATATTCATGTATATGTATGTATATATATGTGTATATATATATATATATTTCTTGCCTTATTTTAGCAGTTAATTTGGAATATATAATATACTGTGAACCTAGATACCTAACTGTGCTATCTGCAGAGTAAATCTTTTTTTAATTAGATATTTTCTTTATTTACATTTTAAATGATATCTCCTCTCCTGGTTACCCTCCAAAAAGAATATCAAAAACAAAAAACTAACCCTATTTCCTCCCCCCGCCCCTGCTCACCAACCCACTCTCTCCCACTTCCTGGCCCTGGCATTCCCCTACACTGGGGCATAAACCTTCACAGGGCCAAGGACCTCTTCTCCCACTGATGACCGACTAGGCCATCTCTGCTATACACATGCTGCTGGAGTCATGAGTCCTACCATGTGTACTCTTTGGTTGGTGGTTTAGTCTCTGGGAGCTCTGAGGGTACTAGGTAGTTCATATTGTTGTTCGTCCTAAGGGGCTGCAAACCCTTCAGCTCCTTGGGTCCTTTCTCTAGCTCCTTCATTGGGGACCCTGTGCTCAGTCCAATGGATGGCTGTCAGCCTCTACTTCTCTATTAATCGGGCACAGGAACACCATATCCTGGAGCAGAGGAGTGGTGTGATTTTGTTTGGGTTTTGTGGTTTCTTTGGTTCAAGTACTAGGGAATCAGACCCAGGGCCTTGCACATGCTAGGTAAGCACTCTGCCACTGAGCTCCATTCCCAATAACAGCCTCAGTGTAGTCTTCCTGCCTCCCTCTCTCCTGTGTCTGTGTGTGTGTGTGTGTGTGTGTGTGTGTGTGTGTGTGTGTGTGTGTGTATAGTTCACACAATGTTGTGGAATTGGTTATTTTCTTCCATCTTGACATGGGTTCTGGAGATCTTAAAAATAGGTTGCCATGGCACACACCTTTACCCACTGAGCTATCTCAGAGGCCCATGGTTTCCTTTATAGCCATTCTGTCTGCCTGGTAATGACAGCAGCAGCATTTTATCTCTTTAGTGTGTACTTTTGGCTAAACTGGTGAGGCTTAGTTTCTCGTATGATCAAATGTCATTAAGGTATATAGAACATGGGGTCTCGTTAAGTAGTCAGGCCTCCTTACCCACTGTGTAGCCATGACAACCAAAAACTCCTGAGGTTTCTACCTTTATACCCCAAGTACTGGGATTTCCATCATTTACCATGTCTGCTTTATACAGTGCTAGGGATCAAGTTCAGCACCTCATGAATGTGAGGTAAGCACTCTAGCTTCTGAGAGCACTTTTAGGCTGTCCTCCTGTTTTCCCTGTAAGGACTGTGGAGTCATCTGTTTGTGGTTGGTACACATGCAGGCAGCTGCCTTGGGTCTCCTAAAGTCAGACAGGTAGGAATGCTTCCTCAGTGTGTGCTTGGCATAGGGACATAGACCAGCATCTGCCTCTGTTCCATGGGAATGACACATGGATGTATTGGCTGCCACCTTCGTTCCAAATGGTTAAAACTGTCACTTGCAGTTCCCACGGAGGATGAGAGCTGCCACGAGGTCACTTCTCACACTTATGTATAAACAGGTACCAGTTCTGATTTTATTTCATCATATTAACATACATGACACTTCAAAATGAGAAATGCACAAGTGAACCATTTAACAGCTTGCCTTTTACTCCAAGAACACTATATTCATATTAAACATTTGTACAATCTTTCCACTCTAACTTTATAAATGGTCTACCCAGCATTTCTCACAGAGTCTAGTTTTGCTCATTAAAATCACCATTTTGCATCATCCCAGTAGACTTCAGGCTTTCCTGTGTTTCCATGAGGAGACCTAACCACCACACCACCCACAATGTACCTCAGAGGCTGCCCTTTCAACATGGTAGTTGTGATTCCAAGAACTGCTATGACCGTGATGAAGGGCTGACAGCTACACAGCCCGGAGAACACCTCCCCACATGACATACGGCAGTAGGTAATGCACTGCCCAAAGGTACGGAAGCCAGATCCCAGTCTTCCTGGAACATACTTGGACTGTTGCTTTCATTCTGCTTAAGGTATGTCTTACCAGTATGACCAGGTTTTAAGAAGGTGGATTGTTACATACTAAGTGTGTGTACAACATTTACTGTGAAGTTTGAAGAACTTTAGATGTTTTGATATATATCTAAAAACAGACTGCTGAACGTGGCAACGTGCTCCCTGTGCAGTGTCTACTCTGCCTTCATCTTATGCCCACACACAGCTTATCTGTACAGAACCAGTATGTCCACGAGGCTCATAATCCTCATAATCAAGCCTGTCAGCTTCAAACCACATCATTCTATGCTGGTTTTAGCAATCACTGTAGGAAACATTAAGTCACATCCTAGTCAAAGGACCATCCATTTCACTAACATAGAAAAGCCTGAGATATGAGTCAGCCGCTAGCTACACTTACAGTAAAGAACAAGGACAACATCTACCCCACACCCACACCCCACTGACGTTGAGTGAATTAAGGCCATAAGGAGAACCGTACTCTAGAGGGTACAACTCGAGCCAGGAAGTTTAAAGGCAGATATGTGCTATCGTGTATACATTTGTTCTTATTATCTCCTATTCCCAGCTGCCAGGATTGAGTCTACAGAGTGATTGTATGTCAGGGACCAAGAAACCACTGTGGTCCTTCACTCTGATACGCCCCTTTCTTGGAAAGCATGCTGGGATAGCTTTGGAAAAGAGCTTTCCTGTATTCAAAACTAAACAAAATTCAACAACCCCTTCTTAATCTTTCTAGTATGTTTTATTCTGACTAGTTCTTGCTTACCAAAGCCCATGGAAAATTTGGAAGTCTAAGAAGATTCTAGAAATACTACCCTCATTGCATACCATAGAGAAAAACGCCACAGAAATCCATTTCCTGCTTCAGGTTCTACCTTCCCAAGTCTTCCCGTAGTTTACTTCAGGGCAGGAAACACAAGTGAAAGTACCCGTTCTAGATGAGAACCCGAAGGTTCCGTCAGTCCACCACCAAGGCCAATGATTCATGTTGATCTCTAAACCGTCTGTGGTCAAGTGAAGAACTAACAACCCCACTAGAGATAATTCTTGTATTATAAGGAGGGAGGCGACTGTTTAGTGTTCCACCCCTGGCTTAAGTCTCTAAGCTATCTGACTGCCCAAGTCTCTGGCTAAGCTAAACTCTAGTTGGTTTTCCCTCTTCATTCAAGCTGACAGGAGGGGTACATGGGCAACAGGCCCACTGGGATTTTGTGCATAGACAGTATGAATTTGTCTGGAAAGTGACAAGTTACCTACTTATTCACAATGCCTAGAAAATGGTCTACTAGACATGGTAGTGGTGATGGCCCCAAATGTCTTGTCTGAGGTACTGGATTGGTTATAAGTAGATCTAGGCAAGGCTCCTAAATAGTTCGTCCAGCAGAACGATGTCCGTATCCTTCAGCTGTTGATCAAGCTTGGGTTTCTTACTCAGCTTAGGACAGGATCATCTCCCTTGGATTTACCATTAAGGTCTGTCCCTAGGAGGGTCTTCCCACCTGACCCACAGCTGGCTCAGTCTTAGCGCTAAGGTGCACTAGGGAAGGGCCTGGACAGAGATGAGTTCTGAGACTCTGTTGCATGTGAAAATGGGAGGGATTTTGCCCTCTAACATTAAAAACAAACAAACAAAACCCTTGCTTTTGGAGGAACAAGAAGATGTGCAATTCACTGAACAAAATCTCTTCTCCTGGCTGGGAGAATTCTTACGTCTACCCTTCCACTCTTTTCTGAGAGTTAGCTATTCTCAGTGCAGGTGCTGAGAGAACAGCTGTGTTGATCCATCTGTTGCTTTTATACCGTAGCTCTCTATATTCCAAAAATATATGTTTGTACATATACATATTTCAGATTTACAGGGAATATTTTTTGTGAACAGAAAACGAAACTGTCAACAGAGTGACAAGGTCTTCTCAAGAGACCTCGATGATCTCCATGCTGCCTGAGAAGCTAGACTGACTGCCCACTTTGCCCAGCTCCTCCCTTGACCTGTTCTCTGACATAATGCTCTCTCCAAATTCCATTTGGCAGCTTCTGCGTTTAAACTGCTTTTCAAAGGGGCTCTCTTCATGCCAGCTCCGCCTCGAGTCAGCTCTGTCACTAGGCTTCTGCCGCCTACGAACAGAATAGATTTGGTCACTGCAAGTGGGCAGCTGGCTACAACTGTAGGCAGAGTAACTGGTGTTGCCACCATAGATGGCTGAAGCAGAGTAGAAGTGTGAAGGCTCTGTAGCAAAATACCAACTGCTGGTCAGGGAGGGGGCAGAGGACTGCGGAGCCAGAATATCTGAGTGCCAGCCCTTGAGGCCAAGCCCTGCAGCAGACTTGGTGAGGTGTTGCTGGCTGGTGGAAAGGCCAAAAAGGAAGTTGGTGTGGTAATTGTCCTCTACACTCCCACTCCGATGGAGTGGCGAGAAGAAGGGCCTCTGGGTGGACCCACTACTGCTGGCTCTCACTGAGTGCAACCGTGTGGTCTGGCTCTCTGAAGGCCTGGTAGGTTGGGGCTGCTTGGGGATGCGGGCCTCCTCCTTATCCGGGCTGGTCTCTGGAGTCTGTTCTGATACCTCCTGAACAGGGGAGAACTGGCAGAGCTTGTTGGTCCCATCTAGTGTGGCAGAAGGTTTGTAGTATTCCAAAGCATCCTCTGATGAGAAGCCGTGGAGGGACGCTGCCATACTGGCTGAATACGAAACAGACTTGATATCGAGAGAAAAGGAACGCTTGAGCTTAGTGCTGTCCTCCAGCTTCTCCGAGGACAGCTGGAGCCCACTGAGTGCTTGTACCAGCGGACTGTCCTCTAAGAGTGAAGGCTGTAAGCTGGGCACACTTGCAGGATGCACAAGCCTTTGCCCTGATGCCTCTGAGGTAGAGTTGGCACAGGGTGGACCGAGAGGCAGTGCATTCTTCCATCCGCCCTCTGAGGCTGCAGGCACAGGCTCGCTGGGTTTGTCTAGGTGCAGCAGCTTGAGTTTGCTCCTTGGCCCTGACATTCCAGTCTGGTTATTAATCATCTTCTCATAGTCCATGAGTTGGCCCATAAAATTAAAATTCGGAGATATAGTAGGTCTTTTTTCTTTCACAAATCTATAGAGAGGACAAAGCAAAAATCCCTGAGTTTTACAACTGCACTTTGTCTTACGGATACTAAGAGAAAGTGGGACAGGACAGGGCATTACTACACCTTCCCAGAGCTTTGGAAGAGGATTCACTTCCAATTCCAGCACTAAAGTGGAGAACACCTTAGCATGGTGGGGTGGATGCTAGAGGATCCTCTAGGCTCCTTATTTCCAAGAAGCCAAGGCCCCAGGAAATGCCCTGCTCCCTGCCACACACATTGCACAGCAGGGCTAAGCCACTCATCAGCTTCAGCATTCCAGTATTCCCTTGCCAACACCCATACTCACGTCTCAAGACAGTTCCCATAAAGAGATGGCACCAGATGGCACAGTGTCACAGCACTCAGTTCTGGACTTCTTTTTATACTCACAATGTTAGATAAATCAGTTACCAAGTCATCTCTAGGTGCTAAGCACTCTGCTACTGTACTGACTTACTCAGTCCTTAACCTGCTTTATCTACATCAGGACACAAAATCCTTGAATTCACTTGTCCCAAGCCACACAGCTACTCAGCAATGGAGCAGGATTCAAACCTTGGACTATTCAGTGTCTGAGTCCAACTTGAACATTCACATAATAAAACTGTAATGGGATATAAGAGTGTGGGCCTTCCCACCTGACTTCAGCCTAAGCAGATAGACACAGGGACAGAGGCAGTGCAGAAAGAAGACCTATCCCTCCCAGCACCCAGGAAGACAAGCTGCCTAAGCAACTCGTGTCACTGTTTCAGAATTTACATTTTGAGAAACTCAAATATCAAAATAAACCACCATGGTGCATGCATCTATATTCTTATTCTTTCTCTTGTGAAACCAAACTACTTCTTGTCAACAGAGCATACAACAAAGACATGAGAGAGAACTCAGTCTCATTTGTCACCAAAGAAGATGCAAGTCCTCCACAGCCCTGCCACTTTTTGTCCTTTCCTGAGATAGAAGGAGAGGGCAGTCTAGTCAAAATTACTACCTGTAAAATCTGTCCAATTAGACAGGATGGAAGTGTTACTCAGATTTTATACACCAGTGTACCAGGCTTTTCCATCTCGGCAGTACAGTCACGCAGAGCAGACACGGGGGCATTGCGGAAGAGCCGCTTTCTCGACTTGTCAATCAAAAAAGGCCACGCTTCTCTGTTGAGGGAAAGGACTAAGCTTTCCTGATCTATTTAAACGTAGCTGAGGATGAACACCACGTGTTAGAAGAATGAAAGCTAAGCAGAAGCAACTCTTCCTCAGTCTCTGCAAGAGCAGGAACCTGTGACATGTGTGACTCAAATCATCTTTATCTACGTACATCTAGTCACCCACCTTCATAGCTCTGTCTCAGGGAAAATGAAAACCAAGTCCCATAAGCCATGTTCCTGTCCTTACCTGTAAGCCTCATCTAGAGACATGTCCATCCTCTTCATGATGTAGGCTATAGCAATAGTGGCGGAGCGCGAGATCCCAGCTAAGCAGTGCACAAGCACGCAGCCGTTGCAGGCTTTTGCTTTCTCTGGGGAGCAAATTTAAGAAAAGTCACAAGGGATTTTTTTCAGTAAGGAAATGTTGGCCATTACTGAGTGTTACTGTCAGTGTCTTCACTGGAAACTTCAAAGCACATCTTACCTACATAGCCTCCTAGTTATCCTTTATTGTTTACAGGATGAAGGGGCAAGGGTAGAGTTCTCTCACTATTAACATATTTTGAGCCATTAAGGTCTAAAGGAATTATTAGTAAGCAATGAATGGGTAACTACCTCAGATTGCAGGGCTCTTATTTCAGAAATTTTTTGCCATATAATGCGTAGTGTATGTAAGAATGCAAGTGGAGGGAAGCCTCCACCTCAGTTGTCACTCCCCAGGTACGACAAAGTGCCTTACTGGCTTGGAACTCACCAAGTAGGCTAAGGAAGTTGGCTGGGTAGCCAACAAGCCTCAGGGCATCCTCCTGTCTCTGCCTCCCCAGTATTGGGATTACAAGAAAGCACACCAAACCCATCATTTTTACATGGGTTCTGGGAATCAAACTCGGGTCCTCAAGCTTGGACAGCAAGCACTTCAACGGGCTGAGCTATCTGCCCAGATATTGGCTTAACTCGAAAGCATGTACATGCTACAGCAGAGCTCTCTAATCGGAAGCAGGAATTACTAACATCACATAATTTTAATTCTCTCACGTGAGTTAGAGAGACTCATGGACACCATTAGAAGCAAAGCCAGGGAGAGCAGACAGACAGTGCCGCCTTCTTTGCTGATGAGGAGCTTCTTCCTCACAGTAGGAGCAGATGGCATCCCAAACAGCTGAGGAGCAACTGCCATTTAAGCAGTTCCATGACAGATTCCACTCTGAACTACTACATACGTGCTCAGCCATACAGTTGTTGTCATGGAGCCAAATCTGTCTTTAAGGATCTGAGGTTAAGATCATTTTTGTTTTGTCTTGTTTTTCCAAACAGGGTTTCTCTGTGTAGCTCTGGCTGTCCTGGAACTCTCTCTGTAGACCAAGCTGGCCTCAAAATCAAGACATTCACCTGCCTCTGCCCCTCGAGTGCTGGGATTAATGGTGTGGACTACCACCAGACAAGGTTAACATTCTTAAAACATTCTTAAAACTTATCAGAACACAAGGAGCCTGCACTGCATACTGAACAATACAGAGCTCCTCCAGCCTCGCAGCCTGGGATACAGACCTAGGAGATGTAATTTATTATCCATTATATACTAAATAACTTAAGAGTAAGCAACAAGCAGCATCTCTGTTAGACAAGGGAGCCAAACAGGAAAAAATGACCACCACCCACACTGACACACAGACCAGGCTAGGACAAAGCACACAGGCCTGCACATACACACATGCTAGCATCACCACCTGCATTTACCTTCTACTCAGTATTCTCTCTTTTCCTTGGCCAAAGGCTCAAAGCCACAGAATAGCAGTTCAGATTTTGTGTCACAACATTATATATACTGTTCCTGTAGTTTGTCTCTTCTCCAGCTTTTTTCCTATCTCAGTGTGTATGGATGAATGTGTGTGTGTGCATCCCAGTCCCTAGTGGAAGCTGCTCCAAATCCCGACAAGAAGCAGGCTTGGAAGGGCTTGGGAGAAGTGCCTGCAGAGCAATACCTGTTGGTGGTCAAAGCTCCAAATCCAATTCCAGCACACATACTAAAACCACGTGGTTTAAGTTTTCTTAACTTTGAATTTATTTCCTATTATTGCTAATAATGATCTAGGCTTCAGAGGTGGTTCGGTGGTTAAGAGCACTTGTTGGGGTTTGGCTCCCAGCACCCACAGTGCAACTCCCAGCTGTCTGTAACTCTAGACCCAGTGCACTTGATGGCCTCCCTGACATCCTCAGGCACCAAAAACATACACAGGTAATATGGGCATGAAAATAAATCTAAAAAAAAAATTTCAAATGATAATTATCTTTTAAAAAAGAATATAAGAATATGGTCCTGTTCTCACACTCCCCAATGTATTGAATATTACTATGTATTGTGTAGGCAGTTAATAGTATCTGGCACATATTTTTAAATATTTATTTATTTACTTACTTACTTAATGTATGTGAGTACACTGTAGCTGTCTATAGACATACCACAAGGATGCATCGGACCCATTACAGATGGTTATGAGCCACCATGTGGTTGGTGGGAATTGAACTCAAGACCTCTGGAAGAGCAGTCAGTGCTCTTAACCGCTGAGCCATCTCTCCAGCCCCACACATATTTTTAAAAGCAATTTATTTTTTTTAAAAAAGAGAGAAAAATGGAAAGAAGGCTCAGCAAATAAAAATATCTGATGTGATGTATAAGCTGAATGACTTGAGTGAGCTCTCCTCTAGCCACCATGTATGGTGGCACATGTATGCCCACACTCATAATAATAGTAATTATAAAATAATAGTAATGATGAAATGAACACTTTTGAAGGAGGTTGCAAAGAAAGAAAACTGACAGCTGTGCAGCCAGCAGCCTGAGTAGCAGTGAAGCCACAGAAAGAGCCATGACTTCCAAATAGAAGGCGAGACCTGACCCCAGAAATACACCACATCATATGTCTCCTTGCCACATGGGTGCCTAGACTTAATACATACAAGTAAGAAAACAAGTATTTTCTTAAAAAACCTGACAGAATATGCATTACAATGTCGATGGTGGATTTCCTTTTCTCCTTTCAATTTTTTGTAGTGTGCTCATACTGGTTTTTTTGTTTGTTTGTTTTTTTCAAGACAGGGTTTCTCTGTGTAGCCTTGGCTGTCCTGGAACCCACTCTGTAGACCAGGCTAGCCTCGAACTCAGAAATCCGCCTGCCTCTGCCTCCGAAGGTGCTGGGATTAAAGGTGTGCACCACCACCGCCCGGCCATTAAGTTGGTTTTTTTTGTTTTTTTTTAATTTCATTGTGGGTGGTTGTGAGCCACAATGTGGTTGCTAGGATTTGAACTCATGACCTTCGGAAGAGCAACCGGTGCTCTTACCCGCTGAGCCATCTCACCAGCGGGGTTTTTTTGTTTTTTTTTTTTACAACCACAATTCATCTGGTAAGGTTTTTTTTAATTAAATATGAAAGTGCTTATTCTAGAGTAGGCTCATTAGCACATAGGTGTTGGCAGACTGAGTGTTAACCCAAGCCTAAGAACAGAAGTCACACACAAAGACCTGGTAGAGGGGAAAAGAACCATGCCCAGGAGAGCCCTCTCAGGACTGAGAAGGGACTCAGAAAGAGTCTGCTTTAGTTGGCACTCAGAAGCCATGGAAGAAATAGGGAGGTGGCTGCAAAGGTGGGAGTGTGCGTGTGCGTGTGCATGTGTGTGTGTAGGAGGTCTCTCAGGAATGTTAGGCTAAGAGCCATATTCTTGTGTAGAAAATTATGGAGACTCTGCAAGTTCTGGAGTGAAGAATAAGAAGGCAGAGATGGTGAAACTAGAAATAACAGCAAGTTAGTACTACAGAAATTCAAAAGCAATGCTTGGGTTTTTTTGAAGGGACAGAACTTGTCTCTGAACAATAAAATAAACACAAAGGAGAAGACTGAAGAGTTAAAACTGAGGACTACTAAGAGTGAGGTGTTTGTCAGGGAGCTCAAAAAGGAAGGGATGGCTGGGGAGATTCGAGCGCGTATTTCAGCAGAGGGGAGAAAGGGAAGAAATCCTCATGGGACTCTTTAAAATATCTGTTAGTCAGAGAGGTTACTGTGCCTGCAGTCCCTACTACTTGGGAGGAGTGCTTCAGCCCAAAGTTTGAGGCCAGCCTAGCAGGAGCATGTCTCAGAGAGAGGAGTAGAAAACAGAAAGATACAAACATTTCCTCAGCGCTAACTCTGAGCTGAGTACTTTGGGAAGTGTTGGGTACCTGCTGCAATCCTTCTGCTATCCCTGCAGAGTAGGTGTGTATCACCCTCAGCCTGTTTTTCAGGAAACATGCTCGAGAGTCTGAAGAATTTTATGTTAGATACACACAATCACTTAACTGATAACCAGGGAGGCAGAACTCAAAGTTTAGCTCCAAAGTACATCCTTTTCATCAACTCTCTCTGTTGCCCCAGTACAGAGTCATGGACTTGGGGGTGGGGTGGGGCTGAGCAGGAGCTTGGGTCATGCCTCAGACAATCAACATGGCATCCAATGGGAACATTAATCACAGCTGCCTGCTTTTTAGGGGCTAAAAATCCAGTGTTATGCTAGATACACCTAGAGGCACAATGAGAAAGTATCAGTATGAAGAATTTTATGATTATTTTAATGTGAACTGTTATAGCCTGCTAATTTTGAGGCATTTTAAAGTCATCATTCAAGTCTGAATTGATGATAGACATTTCTGGAAAACTGAAATTCTAAAAAGAGAGAAAAAAGAAAGAGAAAAAAAGAGAGAGGGGTGAAGGAGGAAGAGAAGGAAGAGGAAGAAGAGGAAGAAGAGGAAGAAGAGGAGGAGGAAGAGGAGGAGGAAGAGGAGGAGGAAGAGGAGGAGGAAGAGGAGGACGACAACAACTATATCAGATTTACCTGAAGCCTGAAAAGCATTACCTGGAAAATGAAAAATGTTACCAGAGATTAATGTACCTAATTTTGCTTTTTATGGGGAAAATTTTTTAATTATTTTATGTCTATGGGTATTTTGCCTGAATGAGTATCTGTGAACAACTAATGTGTCTGGTGGTGCCAGAAGAGGACAGAAGAGAGTGTCAGGTCTCCTGGAACAATAGTCACAGATAGTTTTAAGCCACCACACAGGTGCTGGGAATTGGACCTAGGTCTTCTAGAAGAGTTGCCAGTACTCTAAACTGATAAGCCAACCCCTAGTCCCTGTTCTTTTATTTTTAATTACAATAAATAATTTATAGTATTTAATTATGGAGTTGAGTGCTCAGACTTCTGTCCTTATTGGAGGAAACAGCAAGATATCCTTGCATGGACATAGTGGCACCTCATTTTGCAGCTCATGTCTCCTCTGCTCAGCCTTCACATTCAAGTACAAACTCCCAAGTTACTAGATACTGTGGCATGTGGCACTCGGTTGCAGCACTGTGAGGTAGGGAAGCTCCCAATGAGGCAAAGCAGAATAAAGTATGCTGCAGACTAACTTCGGTTAGAGCTTCTGCATGTACAAGTGTATGCTGGAATTTCGCTGGACTCAAAATTGAAACTATTGATGCATGAATTGAGGCTCAGAAAATCTTGTAATATATAAAAGTGTTGGGTCCCTCCCTTATAAGGACTTCAAATATATTGGGATGTTCTCACAGGACCTAACTTTTCCCACGGAAAATACAGCAGTAAGTAAGAAGTAAAAACAGCCAGGTTTATCAAATAGTTTCAAAGATTTAAAAAGTGGGGGAGGTGGAGGGGTATTTTGAAAGCTTAACTGATTTTTAAATACTTGCAACATATAATCATAGATCCTGCAAAGCTTTAACCTTGGTGCTGTTAAAAGTTAGCTAGCGGGTCATAGGCCAATCCCTTAGAGACAACATAGCACACAGCAGCTTGACCATTAAATAAGTAAGCAACATCATGTGCTGTTTTCAGACTTGAAATCTCTAAGAGGCAAACAGGGAGGAGTAGCCATCTCTCTCCGTGACACCTTGATTCAAAGGCTTGTACCCTTGTCGTGAGCTACATACCAATGAAATCCACAGACTTGTCCAACCAAGGCAGGATTTTCTCACAAAAGCTGTCATTCACAGGCACTCGCAGGAAGTGAGATTCAGGTATGAAGTCAGGCTTTGGGCAGGTATTGCTGGCATTTAACACATAGCCAATCCCATTCTGTTGCATCAGGTCCTACACAGGGAAAGAGCAATTAAAGGGAGTCATTTGTACTAAGAATCATTTTGAAAGATTGATGTTGAAAACTATGACAAGAATTACAAGTTTCTTTGCACATAGTAAAATCCAAAAATCCAAAGTAACATTTACAGACTTAAAGTTGAAAGTGAAAAAAGTTATGGACAAAAACCCATTTAAAATAGATGCCTGAGGAGCAACCACACATGATCAAGACATGGTTGTGCCCTCTGCTGCAGAGAGAAACAGAATAAAGCACACAATGAAACAACAGTACACAGAGCTCTTTTCCCACATGGATGATGCCGGGCATTCTTGTTGCTTAGTTTAAAAGTCTTTCTGAAGGCTGCATCTACTTGTGTGTATGAAAGTTTACACCTACTATAAACCAGAATGTCCCACAGGCCTTTCACATTCAAATGCCAGAAATGAGCCACATTACCTTTCTCCTTTTTTTGCCCTGACCTTCTGTTTCCTCTCATCCCAACACTGATGAAATACATGAGAACATCCAACAGCTGAATGGCTGCCGATCCCCTCAGTATCACTTCCTCCATTTACCCTCTTTCTTCTCTCTATTCCCATCCACCACTCAGTGAGTAGTCCCCAACATAACTTTTCCCCTCCCAAACTATATTCTTTAAACTAGGGTAATACTTTTTTTCTTTTTTGAGACAAAGTCTTGGCTGTGTATCACAGGCTGGCCTCAAACTCTAGATTCAAATGATTCTTCTGCCTCAGCGTCCAAAGACTCTGGGACTACAGGTGATGCCACCACACTGTTTGATCGCCTTTACAACTACGAGCGGGCTAAGTGCTCTGACACATGCAGTCCCAGCACTCACCCACTCCTGATGTAGAAAGCCCCGCCTTGTCTTCCTGATGGCTCTCCTCCCACTTTCATACTCAGCCTGACCTTAGCTATGGATTCCTTCCCATAGACACACAGCCATTCCAAGCTATCCTTCTAAAGTTCTTTGTGCACACCATTAAAATAACCCATTGTATGTTGTAGTAATACAATTAATTCTTGTCTCTCTATAAAACAGTAAAACAATGAATAGTCATGAACTGATCTTGTTTTCTTTCTGTAATTTGCTCTAATACGAATTTGTTATTTGATAAGCCACTGCCACAAAGACCAGGCATGTTGAGGCAGCTCCACACTGATTAGTCTTCCTGGTGCTGCCTCTCAGGACATCTTCTAAGCCTGAATATTAGGCAGCTCTGGCCGTTCTTCCTTTTCTTGGAATGCCACTTTTTTTTTTTTTCACTTTTCCAACTACTTTAGAGACAAATGATAGCTTCCCTCCTGTTTCCCTTCCTGAAACATGCAGGATCTCACATCTCATCTTAAGACACTTTGTACAGTAAGTGTATCCTATTCTGTACAAAGGATACAGATCATCTGGGTAACTCTTTCTCATTTCTGAGATGACATCAAGAAACAGCATTTTGATTTACACGGCCTTCTTGGATTGACCAGCTCCTTCATTCCACCAGAGTGCAAGGCTCCCTGGTGGGCTCCTCTGCTCCGATCCAGCTCACTATCAGATCAAGATCTTGATGGTGTTCATCACAACCTTTAATGTTCAGTGCTTGGGAAAGAGGGACACCAGTTCTTCTCTAGGTGAACCACAGATACGCCAGGTTTTCCTACACACCATCTGATTCAGCACAGCCCCAGTATGTCCCTGGAAGGAGACCAAAGAGACCACTAGACCTAAGTTAGCCTCTGAGGCATTTCTTAGTAATGTCCTGAAGGACCCCTCCCAGACCCCCCCAATAGTATTACTAAGTTAGGTTGTGTTAAAAGCAAAAAGAGGGGGCTAAAGAAGTGGCTCAGCAATTAAAAGTACTTGTGTTTTTGTAAAGGACTGAGATTCTGTTTCCAGCACCCACATGGTGGCTCACAACCATTTGTAATTCCAGTTCAGGGAATCTGACACCCTCTTGTGAATTCTGTAGGTATCAAGCATGCAAATGGTACATATTATGCATGCAGAAAAAAATTCTCACACAATGAATAAATGAATCTAAAAAAATTTTTTTAAAGAAGCAAAGGGAAACAGTAACAGACCATTCTTTCTACAAACTCAATAATGAAAATACAGACTTTTTAGAAAAATGAGAATTACTTGCTTTAACAGCCCAAAGGCAACAGGTTCTGCTAAGGACAAAATACGCTGCATGTCACTAACTACCATAGGGGAAATATAGCAAGGAACCTGACTTGTAGCCTGATAACCCACACTTTATAGAAGTGACAATTTAAACGACATTCAAAAGTAATTGTTGAGAATCTTTCCCCAAGGACTGCTAACAGAACAGTGTGACATGGCGTACATGTTAAGAACACAAGGCCTATGAGGCCCTAGGCACTACAGTGAGCACTCATTAGTTTTACTGACTCCTCAACTTTCTGTGATATGTTTTATTTTTATCCCTACTAAAAATGAGAAAACTAAAGCTTAGAGAGATTATATATCTTCCAAGTCTCACCTACACACACTGGTCTTGCATGCTAGAACCAGTATAGAATGGAAGATTCAAATCTAAAATGCTCATTTCCAGCAACTACAGTTAGTTCCCACAATACACTAAACTTAAGCTTCTTCGATGGCAAATTAAACAAAGTAACGGGCTCAGAAACCCACATGAAAAGCTAAGTGTTGTGGTGCCTACTTATAGCCTCAGTGCTGGAGAGGCAGGGATAGACAGATCCCTAGGGCTCACTGGCCAGTGACCCTAGCCTAGCAGTGAGCTCCAGGACAATGAGTCACCCTGTAGATGAAAAGACAGACCTCCCCTGCCCCAGCCACGGACAGATTAGGGTGGCAGCCCTTTGCTCATCCTAGCCTGATGCCTGGCTTGGTGGCCAAAGCTGTTTTATGCCTAGGACTCAGAAAAATCAAATCCAGGCAGCTCTGTGCAGGAGAAAGACAGACGGAAACCTGCCAATGGGCCTACAAGCCTCATGGCCAGCCTGCAACAGGAGCCAGCACAATGTGCAAGTATGTGGTGGACAGATGGGGAAAAGGTATGGAACAGTTTGAGCATTATGAAAAGGGATGGAACTGGAGACTTGAAGGTAGAGTAGTAGCCAGCCCTAGCTGCTGCTGGAAGCCATGTCTGAGTCCATGGCTACGCAGTGACATGAGCCAACCATGGTTCATATCACCACTAGAGAACATGGGGACATCCCTGGTCAGAGCAGCCACATGTCCAGGACCTGGGCATTACTGGCCCTACTACTTACTGGCTGCAGCCCTCTGAAAACCTGGTCTAGCATTCTGCAGGTGGGCCTGGTGGCAGGAATGTGTGTGAGCTGGCCTCCAGGGTGTGAGTATGGGACAGCTTACTGTGCCATATATCAGCTGGGTGGTGGAACTGGAACAGAAGTGATGGTTCCCACCTCACCTCACCCCATCACCTCCAGCAGTAGGGAAAGCTACCCACAGGGTCATGAGCTCAGTCAGGAGAGCAAGGCTGCCCCTAACACCCTGCAGCAGTTGGAAGAGCTGGGCCTGTCCCTCACTGGCTACAGCACTCAAGAGTTCTAACCCCGTACCTCCCTGAGCTGGTACTGGTTTGTGTGTGGGGGCTGGGGGTGAGACAGGTGAGCCAGCCCTGAGGACAGGAGTGAGGAGGAGCTGGGCCCAGTCACTCCTCTGTCATGAGATGGCTTGGGCAGTGAAGGGAGGTATGCCTTTTGTCCCCTTTCCATCAAGGCAGTTGGAGATCTGACCCTTGAGTCATGAGAACACATGAGCTATCCCTGCCCCTCACAGGCTGCAGCACTCTAGAGAGTAGGGCCCTGTACCTCGGCTAGGCAACAGAGTAGGGCAGTCTCTGGTAGAGGGGGCATGGGTGAACCAGCCCCAAGGGTGAGAGCATGGGAGAGCTGGCCCTGCGCTACCTGCTATGCCAGGTTGATGCTCCCCCACCTCACCTCCTAGCACTCCTCTTTACCTGCTGCAGCTGGGAGAGCTGGCTCCCAGGGTCCTGAGGACTATTTCTGTCCCATGCTGGCTGCAGCACTCGGGGAAGAGGGCCCTGCACCTCGTCTGAGTAGCCCAGTGGAGTTGGATCTGATGCAAGGGATGCAGATGAGCTGGCCCTGGTGAGGTGGCTTGGGTGAGGGATGATGCCCTCCCCTTTTCTCCCTCACCGCCTGCAGGCAGTCAGGAGAACTGGACCTGGGGTAATGGGAGCAGGACAGCTAGCCTTGCCTCCTCCTCACTAGTTATAGCACTTAGGACAATGGGCCCTGTGCCTTCCCTGAGCAACACAGTGGAGCTGGCCTTCATGGCAAAGGCAAAGGGAGCCAGCCTTGAGGGTGTGTGAACAGGAAAGCTGAGCCAGTGCCTCACAGGCTGCAGCACTTGAGAAACTAAACACACACACACACACACACACACACACACACACACACACCACCTTGACTGGGTAGCATAGTGGAGATGGCTCTGGAGGTGTGGGTAAGCTGGCCCCAAGGGCATGAGAGCAGGAGGGTTGACCCTGCTTCCTGTCAATGGCAGCATTGAGAGCAGTGCTAGAGAGCTTGCCCTGATGGTACGGATACGGAAAAGCCAGTGCACTGACCAGTTCACTGTAGGCCCAGATCCAGGGCACTGAGTTGGTCCACCCCAAAATCTATACTATCTGCCAATTGCTAGGATGAGTGAAAGGGCCAGTCCTGCTGTTGCACAGCTGCAGGATTTCCACAACACAAGGCAACAACAGGATGACTAAGAGAAGTCCTAATGAGGACCTAATATGGATGGTGTCACAAAACCCAAAGATCTTGAACCAGATCTCAATGGCTTACTGCAGAGAACATTTGCAAGTGAAGATGTCCTGACAGAAGATACACTGTGGGACATACTGTGACATACTACAGCTTTCATGAGGAAATGTTTTTTATGCTTTTGGTTTTTGTTGTTTGTGTTCTTTATTTGAGGGGGAGTTGTAAGGGCAAAGGGTGGACATGATGAGAAGGGGAAATGAGCAGGAGTGAGGTGCATGATGTGAACCCCACAAAGAATCAATAAAAAGAAGTTAGATGGCACCCAAGGAATGACAACTAAAGCTGATCTTCTAGCCTCTCCTCACCTCATGCTACCCACCCACTCCCACAGCACACAAATCTATTTATAAAATCTGTTATCCAGTTGCTACAGAAAATTCTTTTAAAAATAAGATAGAATATAATGATAAATATAATGAGGCCAATTTTTAAAACAAAAAGGCAAACAAAATAACAATGTCACACAAAAAGAAAATGTAATTTGACCGCTATGTTAAATTCCATAGTGCTTTCCATATCTAGATTTGTAGTCACTACATCAGTGGGAAATGTCAGTTAAAGAGAAATCATTAAGGACAGGACAAACCTGAAATGTGATGTTTAACTTAAAATTATGTATTAAATAATTTATATTTAACATGAAAGTAGGATTTCAGCTATCTGGGAAAAGGAAGAGAACTATGCAAGATAGATAATGAAAATGGACTGGCCAGAGTACATGATATGTTTGAATGAAAAGGTCTTCATAAGACCTCCCATGACAGAGTTAACAAGAATCCCAAGTCAGCCTTGACGGAAGGAAGGAGGAGAGGGAGGGAGGGAGACAAATACACACTAATTCACTAATCTCTAATGCATGCTTTTCCTCCTTAGCTGAGTAGTTTTGGGGGAGCGATACCTAAATGCAGCAATCTATTTTTACTTCTTAATAAAGAGCAAGATCTCATAAAAGGCTGGAGATATAGATAGCACAGTAGCAGAATGCTTATCTAGCACATCTGAGGAAGGCTCTGGGTCTTATTTCTGTTACCGAAATAAATAAACAAACAAATAAATAAATGAATGAATGATGGATAGGTAGGTAGATAGAGATGTTTTTTAAAAAGTAATGAAAAGAAAACTTAAAAACAGTATCCACACAGATGCTTCTCCATCACAGCTGCCTCATTCCCCCCTAATTTATTAGCATCTTTCCAAAACATTTAGCTTAGGTCATACAAAAACAAGTCTCTTCCCTCATTTTTATTTCATCAGTACATGTACTATTTTAATTAACATACATAATTACAATAACAAGTATACTGGCCTAAACAGATCTGCGGGCAAACAACTGATTCTGGTAGTACACTATTCACAAGCTGGTGTCAGGTGTGTTATAGAACAGCTCACAGCTAGACTGTGGAGGACACAAGGACCTGCCAAGGAATCTCTGAGGTTAGTTAAACAAGTTCTAGGAGCTCAATGCAGCTCCACTGGCTCTTGAGTGATAATTCCTTAATATTCTAATGGATGTACACTTAATTAGATGATAGGGTATATTAACTTTTTTATTTTTATGTGTGAGTTTATGTATAAAACATGAATGCAGATACCCATGGAGGTCAGAAGAGGGCATCAGACCCCTTGGAACTATAGTTAGAGGCAATTGTGAGTCCACCCATGTAGGTACTGGAAACCAAACCTACGTCCTCAGCAAGGACATTAAGTGCTCTTAACTGCTGGACCACCTCTCAATCCCTAGGCATTGTAATTTTTTGATGGTATAACTTAAAGGCACATTTATGAAGAATAAGTATCTTATGGAATGATTGTTCTTCCTCATACATGGATGCTAATACCTATTATAAATTAGATAATTTATATCATTCTCATTTTCTTTTGCCATATTATACAAAAATACACAACTAACTAATCTGTTCTGTAATTAAGTAGCATAATCTTTAAACTTCTAGAGAGTGGTTGTCTTATGCTGTTAAATATTTAGCTTGGACTCTGAACTGCTGCTAATGTGTGCCCTTCCAATGATAAGATAAACTCCTGGCCTTCAATAGCCCTCTGACATCATGGTGCTTAAATTCTTTGAAGTCACCTTCACTGCTTACTCTCATGAGCTCCAGTCTACCACCTAATAGGTACAAAGCTTACACAACTGCATTGCCTGCAACATATTCTTGGACTGCTACTCTTTCCTGTTTACTCCATATTCCACCATACACAGAACCCTCTACCCTTCACTCTGATAATCCTACCCACTTTCCCTGTCCTTTATCCCATGTCTGTCTGTTTGCCTTCCTGGTCCAACTTAAACTCCACAGGCAATTACTATAACTACTCCCCTTGCTCTGTCCTCAATTCATTTGCCCCTTTATCACCTCTTCTTGCTTGTCAGCTCTAAATGCTAATTAGAATTAATGCTCCACTGAATCTGCATGAATGCTAGTGTAGCAGAACATGGCTATGAAAAGAACTTCAGCAATGCCACCTGCTTTCATTTTTGATTCAGGCTCCTCAGCACAAATGGTATTTTCTAGGCCTGTGCTTTCTCCTCTCTTGGATATGCCATTCCACCCATTTCTCTTCCCCTCAAAACTCCCACTATATTTCTGCTCATCCTCATTTTTTTTCTTTTTTTTTTTATTAATTATATCCTCATGCTTAAGTTGGCAAAAAATCTTTTTCCTGTTACATTGGAAAATTAGATCAATTACAGGCAAATTTTCATCATTTCATCCACCACATGTATCTTCTATGAGCATGCTCACCTGTATATTCTATTTTCCCAGCTGTTGTAGATGAACAATCAATGTCCATAAGACCAGTCTCTATACTTGCTTAGTAAATTCAGTCTTGTCTTACTCAAGGATGTTTCTAGCAATTGTTGGACTTTCTCCTACATCAATTTTCTACTCTTAAATTATTTCCTCTACTAACAATCAAACAAGAATTTTTTCTAACTTAAAAATACCAGAGGGAGATGTCCTGAGCAGACCTTGGGCACAAGCTCCACAGCGAGTCCCTCAACACCCAGAGGAAGCTCCACTCCCAGGAGCTCTGACACGCCCAGGATCAGAGGTGAGGAGGAACCAACATCTGTCCCAACACCAGGAGTAACTAGGACCAGTGGGACCAAGCACACAGAAACTCTGCCAGCCCAGTGATTCTGGTTCCTTCCTGTCTGTCTGGGCCAGTGCCCTAAGCAGACCTTGGGTGCAAGCTCCACAGCCAGTCCTACAACACACAGAGGAAGCCCCACTGCCAGGTGCTCTAACAAGCCCAGGATCACAGGATCCCAGAATCACAGAATCACAGAATCAACAGAGACAGCTTGACTCTGAAGAGTTCTGACACAACCAGGATCACAGGAAGGACAGGTAGCACTAAAGATAACCAGATGGCTGGGAGCAAGCGTAAGAAATAAACAATACAAACCAAGGTCACTTGTATCATCAAAACCCAATTCTCCCACCATAGCAAGTTCTGGACACACCATCACACTGGAAAAAAAAATTCAGATATAAAATCACTTCTCATGATGATGATACAGGACTTTAAGAAAGACATAAAAAGCACTCTCAAAGAAATACAGGAGAACACAGGTAAACAGCTAGAAGCCCTTCAAGAGGAAACACAAAA
>NW_022196903.1:128596932-128613122 GCF_008632895.1 Mastomys coucha
AATCTTTCAACAAATCCATACAAACCTAATTCCACCTCTTACAACAAAAACAACAGGAAGTGACAATTGCTTTCTCTTAATATCTTAATATGAAAATTAATATTACCAACATATCATAATCGATTGAAATCCAAAAATACGAGGAATTAGAAATTTGTTGATTGTCATCCAATGGTCTCTCTAATTTGGTAATTGGAGAAATAGGTCCAATATTGTACAATCTATATACACTTTCTGCTTGTTTGTTTATGACAGTGTCTGGCTGTGTACAACATAAGGGTCTTGAAATCTTACTTCTCCTATCTCAGCCTCTCTATTAGTAGTATTGTTTATTTCATGTTTTTACACTATATTATGGTTTTCAGAACACCTTACATATTTCAAAAGTATTTATATACCCAAAAGAAACATGGACAGCTAACTAGGGAGGTGGCTTGTAAGAGAACAACAAAGTGAGACTGAATGCTTTGCTTATGTTTGTAACTCTTGTATCAAGTTTGAAGAAGAGGATTTTCTAAGTTACTCTTTCTCTGAGATGAATGCTTTTCCAAATTATCACAGCTAATCAGCCAAATTCTTACCCTCACCTAATGTCTGTGCCACCCTCCAAGCAGAACCATCGTTCATTGAAACAGTTGGTGAATGACTTTATGGATAGACCATCTTAATACACATACCATTTCTTAAATGAATGTAACCTGTTCTCTGTGGGCTGAGAATAAAGTCACTCACTCAAGTCAAATAGCTTTGACCATAGCAGGAAGTCTGTATCCAAAAATCGTGCCTACAGTTCATTTCTTGGTGCAGCAGAACTGTCAACGCTCAGCTTAGCTAAGATGGAGGTAAAATCCTTTGGTAATGTGAGGGTCATTGAAGTACAGCCTTATTACAGTGAAATCCAAGGTCTAAAAATTGTTTTTATTTTGGGCTTGTACCACAATAAGAGCGAAGATTTTAAGCTCTACTAAATACAAAACAAACAAACAAAAAGACTATATATTTATGTTCATTTAAGAAAATACTAGTAGTTTTGTATTATTTTGAAATATACAGTTAATATGTTTGGAGTTATTTAAAATTTATACTGAGAAACATGTATTTTCACTATTGCTGTAGATGAGCATCTACATAAGACTGATAAATTGATTGTTGTTTTATATCAAACAACTTTTATAATACTCATTTTTATTGTTATAATATTTTATAAATTTTAAGGAATATGGCAAAAAGATATTGTAGGTATTGAAGGGGGGATCTCTGGGAGGAGCTGGGGTACAAAAGGGAAACAAGAATGTGATTTAATTCTATTTACTTAAAATATGTTTTAAAATGTTAACAAATTCAGATAAATTGAAATCATGTAACTTTTCTCATCATAATGCAATAAAAGTTAAAAAAAAATACCAGTGGGACATGTGCCCCACGATGTTCATAGTGGACTTATGTAAGCAAACACCTGGAAGACATCAAAGAGCACATGATTTGGCTAGGTAGAGAAAAGTAACACAGGCAGAAGCAGCAGCCAGGAAAAGAGCAGAGAGTGTTGGGAGTCTGAGGCTGTAAGGAGAGCAGTGTAGCTGTAACAGTCAGCAAGGGACACTTGGCCAGAGAGGAAGACTGAAGAGGCAAGGCAAGGCAAGCAGTGTAGTAGCCAGAAGATGTAAACATCCCAGATTCCTACAATAGAATAATGGATACAGAAAATGTCGCTCGTTTACACAATGGAATACTATTCCCCTATTAAAAACGAGGACACCATGCGTTTCACAGGCAAATGAATGGAACTAGAAAATATCATCCTGAGTGAGGTAACCCAGACCCAAAAGGACATACATGGTATGTACTTACTAATAAGTGGATATTAGCCAAAAAGTACAGAATACCCATGATACATCCCACAGACTGCATGAAGTTTAACAAGAATGAAGGTTAAAGTGAGGATGCTTCAATCCCACTTAAAAGGGGGAACAAAATAATCATGGGAGGCAGAGGGAAGGAGGGATTTGGGCAGGAGTGGGGGACAGGGGAAAGGGGAACAAGATCAGGTATTGGGGAGGGAGACAGGAGAGAAGCCCAGAAGGCTAGCAGAATAAATGGAATTATATAACCTCAGGGTGGGAGGTAGGGGGACCCTCTACAAAGTACCAGAGACCTGGGAGGTGAGAGACTCTCAGGACTCAATGGGAGGGACCTTAGATGAAGTGTCCAACAGTGGGGAGAGGGAATTCGAAGAGTCTATCTCCAGAAGATAGACAGGGCTTCAAGATTTCTGACCCAGAAGTGTTCCTGGTTCCTGTCTAAAAGAACTGCAGGGACATAAATGGAGAAGAGACTGGGGGAAAGGCAGTCCACACAGGGAATCTACCTCATAGATTGGGAGACACCAAGGCCTGAAACTATTACTGAGGTCATGATGTACTTACAGACAAGAGCCTAGCACGGCTGTCTTCTGAGAGGCCCAACCAGCAGCTAGCGAGACAGACATCAAACCATTGGACTGAAGTCAAGGACCCATGGTTGAATTAGGGAAAGGCTGAGGAGGAAGGTGACCCATAGGAAGACCAACTAGTCTCAATAACCTGGACCCCTGGGAGCTCCCAGACACTCAGCCACCAACCATGCAGCATACACTAGCTGGTCTGCAGCCCCCTGACACATATACAGCAGAGGAATACCTGGTCTGGTCTCAGTGGGAAAAGATGCTCCAAATCCAAGAGACTTGAGGCCCCAGGGGTTGGGGGGTAGGCCTGGTGGTGGGAGGGCATCCTCTCGGGTATAGGGTTGGGGTTAGGAATGGGCTGAGGAACTGTGGAAGAACGGCTGGGAGGGAGACAATGCCTGGATTGTAAATAAATTTTTTTAAAAAAATTCTCTTTGCCTTAAGCTTCTTTTCAACAAAACTCCTTGAGAATTTAAGAGTTGCTCATGCTGGCATCTCCATTCCTTTCTGCCTATTGTTGCCTGTACTCATTTATCCCACTGGCATTCCCACCCCTCTATCAAGAGGTAGATCATAAACTACTCTTGATCTCCATGTTCTTTATTCCGAAGAATCCTTTGTTGAATACTTCTTAGGTTCCCAGACTTTCAATGCTAATTGCCCCATGGCTTAATCTACTCCATTTAGATTTTCTTAATGATCTTATTTTTATGATACTAAATATTGTCCACATGATAATGACTCGAATTTATACCTCCTCTTCCAAAGCCCTCACCCTGAATTCAAAGCCCTCATCCTGACCACTCAGAATGTCTACCCGGAAGTTTAGCAAGCAGTGAACACTGGGTATGTCTGTCACTAGCACTTCAACACTTCCTTTCAGCTGCATATCCTTTCTCCTTGATGACAACACACACACACACACACACACACACACACACACACACACGCACACACGCACGCACACACGCACACACGCACACACACACGCACACACGCACACGCACACGCACACACACGCACACGCACACACACGCGCGCGCGCGCGCGCACACACACACACACACACTCACGCACGCACGTACATACGTACGTACATGCATATACACACATCTGCCATCTAATCTTCCAGGAAACTCTTCCAGGAAACTGCTTTCAATTATAGCCAGAATCCAACCACTTGTTGCTCCTGTTAACAACTTGATTCCACCCATTATCAGACCTATGTGGCATTCTGCTTCCATCCTGTAGATCACTGTACCTCTTATCAACACTTGCATTAAAATTACTTGATAGACTCTTGCCCTATTCTCCCAGAGGAAATGTTTACAAGGACTCAGTGCAGAGCCTTGCCTCTTCAGTCTTCCTCTCTGGCCAAGTGTCCCGTGCTGACTCTGTTACAGCTACACTGCTCTCCTTACAGCCTCAGACTCCCAACACACTCTGCTCTTTTCCTGGCTGCTGCTTCTGCCTGTGTTACTTTTCTCTACGTAGTCAAATCATGTGCTCTTTGACGTCTTCCAGGCGTTTGCTTCCATCTACCTCAGTGAGACCTATTTTTATCAGCCCTTTTCATTAAAAGCCACACCCCACAAGTACTCCCAACCACTTAACCCATTTCTTCAGGGTAGTCATCTCCATGAGCACTTACCACCATAATAAGTAGGTAATAAATAATGGGCTGCAGTATAAATATACCTACTTACTCTTCTGTTTCTTCTCTTTTACAGATGTATCCCCAGTGCTGAGAATACTATCTAGCAAACAGTAGCATCTTAGAATTTCATAAAACTATTATTCTTAAAATGACAAAAATCATAATCCTATAGTTACTTTATTAGTATCTTTTGATGAATAATCTCCATAGATGTTTCTTACACACTTTCATTTGAGAAGCAATAATAAAATGTCATTACATTATGGTCAAGTCATTTTATAACTTATGAAAGACCATTTTACTTGAGTCTTTCAGATTTATCTTAAAAAAGGATTTATAAGTAAGTTAATAGCATGGGGAAAGTATTTTACCTCCTGTGCTGAAGTAATTTTTAAGGACAAGGTAAACTGCCCACATCAAGTTGCAACTGTTTTCAAATAAAGTTATAAGTATTTGAAAAATAATCATGTGGGGCTTATGATGCGTCAAGGTGTTCTAAAGCATGCTCTGGGGCATGAAGAGCAGGCCACGTGACCAAGAGATGACCAGTCTTATTAGCAGTTAGTTGCACAAATATCAATAATAACACAAAGGAGTCTGATCCATATGGCAGAGCAAAACAATCAAAACAGCACTGAGGTGAAGCCACAGAACCTAGTGAGAAGTACAGGCCTCACCTGAAGCTGAGACAGAGATAGCTATCCTGCAGAAGCCGGGGATCTGACTCACACTTTTCAAAGATAACAAAATTCCCGGATGTTCAATCTCATTATGAAGATAGCACAGCTGTTGAGTATCTCCTTTATCTTCATTAAGTCATCTCTGGACAATACCAAATATAATATAAACACTATGTAAGCAATACTACATTGTTTCAAGAGTAATGACAGAGAAGTTTGTGCAGGTTCAGTACACATATAACTTTTTTTGGATATTTTTAATTCCGAGTTGGTTAAATCTATGAAGCTGAACCCAAGGAGCCTGGCACATCCCAGTTCATTCCCCACTGTCCTGGGCTGCTTCCCTGGATGCCCTCAGCTTCAACTCCTTCCTGTTAACTAAGGCTGAGGAGGAGGGTGTCAACACAAGCAACAGTATGAGAACATACAGTATGGAATATGTAATGTGTCGCTAAATGTTATTTAACTTATTTTTAAAGCAGACTATAGCTGGGAACAGTGGCACATGCCTGGATCCCAGCACCTGGGAGGTTAAAGCAAGATCACAAGTTCAAGGTCAGCCAGCCTGAGTTCCACAATGATACTCCTTCTACTCTTTCTTACAGAAAGACTGTAAGATATATGACACATACACACGTGTGTTTATTAAAAAAAAAAAAAACTCAGCAGGCCTCAAAGAGTATTATAAAGCTCCCATTAATTTAAACTGTACTTCCTCTTAACTGGCATTAAACTGGGATGATTAAACTTAATAAAACAGGCCAAAAATTAAGAAAGGGTTCTCCTGTAAAGTGAAAAGCACTATCGTAAACAATGGGTTCTGATTCTAATATATAATTAAAGATGTTCAAAAATACTATTTATAGCCAGGTGGGGTGGTGCACATCTTTGATCCCAGCACTTGGTAATCAAAAAGAGGATCTCTGTGTTCACGAACAGCCTGGTCTACACAGTAAGTTCTAGGACAACCAGGATTGCAAAGCAAGACCCTGTCTCAAAAGAAAAGAAAATTAGTCGTATTTATGAGTGAAAAATAAATTTTTTTTTTTTTTTCCGTTTTTCGAGACAGGGTTTCTCTGTGTAGCCCTGGCTGTCCTGGAACTCACTCTGTAGACCAGGCTGGCCTCGAACTCAGAAATCCGCCTGCCTCTGCCTCCCAAGTGCTGGGATTAAAGGCATGTGCCACCACTGCCCGGCAAAACATTTAATTCTGATATTATAATTTTTGTGTGTGTGTGTGTGTGTGTGTGTGTGTGTGTGTGTGTGTATGTGTGTGTGTATGTGTGTGTGTATGTGTGTGTATGTATGTGTGTGTGTATGTGTGTGTGAAATTTCTATTGCCATCCTTACGCTTCCTTTCCTTCAGGTCTCTTCAAGCGTTAGCAGTGCTCCCTACCCAGTGGCGATCCAGCGGGAGGTTCTTCTGGATATTTATTGGACGTTGACCTACACTGTCAGGGCTATGACACCCTGTGCCAGCTTTCACAATCCATCTTCCTGACGGTTCCATTCACAGCAGAATTTTCATAAACTTTTTTTCTTTGAGAAAACATCTTGAGATAGATTTTATATATATCCCATGTTGGCCTAAAATGCTCCATGTAGCCCAAACTGGCCTTGATTCTCAATTGTCTTGCCTCAGCCTCTGAAATGTAGGAGCGACAGGCAGACACTATCTCATTTGACACTTCACTCATTTTTTTTTTCATTTAAAAGTTTGTCTTCTATACTATGAAATAAGCTCTTTCTACAGTTAAGACTAAATTTCAAGTACAGGTTCTCTAATCAATTCCTAAGATTGTGGAATCTTGTGGAATACTGATTAAAAGAAGGCCTTACTGCAGTGTGCTATGACGATTACAATGCTCTCCCATCCGGGAAGACAGAACAACAGGCCATGAGTGCTGAGTCAGGGGAGGAAAATAAGATTTAGTAACTTGATTAAAGCGATAGAGTAGTTAGGTAGAGAACTGGTATGCAGAACTGTTTCTTCCCAGAGCTGTGTCTCAGCCATCATGTGCTGCTGTTTCAGTATTGGGAATTATGCTGTGAGTCACCTTGTCATGTGAATTATTGTTAACAAATAAGTCTTTCTTATCTAAACAACTAATATGCTCATTGTATGGTATTCTACACATGATACATACAATATGTTTAATGATATGTTTGGTTATCTTTTTCTCTTCCTACATCAGATCTTTCTCTGAGAAACTCCCAAATATGCACTTGACAATGTTGTGTATGGGCTATTACCCAACACCTGTACAAAATAAATAAATTAGCACTAGTCGTACCAGAAGCGAAATAAGATAGCATGGGGAAAAATTAATTTTGCATGTTAAAAGGCCACAATAATCCACATAAAGAATGCTAATGGCAGATAGTTTAGTGACAGCTTAAGTGGTTCACTCTAGATAAACAACAGAGCTTCAAGCTACTTTCAATAGGTAATTTATCAGAATATTTGGAGTACTTAAGTAAAAAATTTTTAAAATTACTCTAAATGTTAAGGGCTAAGGGAGAAAACTAATCAGGAAACTTGAGGGATGGAAATACAGCTCAGTGGCAGAGCACTAGCCTAGTACACAGAGAAAAACATCTCACCTTCAAATAACTAGAGATTCTCAAACTTTTCCCATTCCAGATATGAAATAGGCATCAGCATTTGACATTAATACAGTACAATCAACTGTTCTTATTTCAACTAGTAAAGACCAGAGAACAGGAGGACAGATTCCAAAGAAACAAAAAGAACAGTGTAAGAGGAAAGAAAAGGATTCTCTGCAGCCAGTGACTTCTCATAGTGTTTAAAGAAAAGGCATGCCTTTAAAATGTGCAAAATAACTAGTTCATGCTAACAGTTTAACCTTACTGTCCACTAAGGTACCCAAGGCCTCACATAGCTCTGACTGTCTAAAGTGCGACCACTCTGAACTGAGATGTGAAGTATAAAATTCATGGCAGACTCCAAAAACTTGGTACAAGGAAAAGAACATAAAATACATACTTTTTAAAATACTGGTTGTGTATTAAAATATTTTAGCTATAATATTGACTTAAGTAAATGTTACTAAAATTAACACCAAACTGTCTCCTGCTTTTTAAATAAAGCTATTAGAATATTTTAAATTATGTATGTGGCTTGTATTATATTTCTATGAAACATCACTGATAAAGAATTAGTTGTAGAAACATCAAGAGGGGAAAAAAACCTCACCTATGATCCAAAAGACTGCTGAGGTATGTCAGTCCTTGGTAACAGCCTGATTCAAGTGACAGGCATGCATTTGTGTGCCTTACACTGCATTGCTGAGCTTTGTTTGTGTGACTTCATAGAGAGAAACTCGCCAAAGAACTTCTAGTGAGGTTCCTGAGGCTTCTTGCCACTTCCACAGTGGACTTGGGCCAGCTGGCAAGCCTCATGGTTTCTTCTGGATTGAACCGCCCTTGCTAATTTGTGCATGGTATTTGCTGAGTGGACTGCTGCAGTTGCTGGTTCGTGTTTGGTGTGTGCTAATGGACTGGACTGAGAACAATGAAGATTGGAATTGCCCCAAAGAACTGTTTCTAAACAGGTCCACATCCTCCTTTGCTCTCTTAACCTTTCCTTTCCACTGCCTCTGGTGGGTCGTGGGCTAGAAGGAAGGTTAGTAAGAATCCTTATTAAAAGTAGGTTTTGAAAAATCAAAGCCAACAATTCTATTTTCCAGAAACAGATCTCTGCTACTGAAGCCAATGACAAAATCTTGGGTAAATAAGTGACAACAACTTGGGGCGGCCTAAATCTTAATCCTCTGTGGATACAACAAGTGTATAAAGAGCCTGGGTTTATTTCTTTCCTTTTTTTGTCAGTGCCAAGTTAAGATCTTACTATACAGCTCAATCTAATCTGCAACTCATGTTGAGATTACAAATGGAAGTCATTATTCTGGCTAAGAGCCAAGTACTTTAAATGTATAGTATACAATTGAAATTTGGGGTCAACCTACCTTCAACAACTTAGCACTCTATTATATTTCATCTATTATATTAGCTATGGGCCTCCTAAGAGAATAGCTACACTTTTAACATATTTTACTAGCACATTATGTGTATGCATATCCATGTTCCTATGTGGTGTGTGTGTGTGTGTGTGTGTGTGTAGGGGCATAGCATTTTATTTATTTTGGGTATATGTTTGCATACCACAGAGTGCACGTGGGCTAGAAGACAACTTATAGGAGTCCATGCTCTCTTCTCACATGGGCTGTGGGCATCAAACTCGGACTGGCAGGGTTGGTAGCAAGTACCTTTATCCATTGACTAGCTCCCTGGACTAACCCTTTATTTATTTTTTTAATATTAAAAACATTATATCTGTGCTAGACAGTTTCATGTCAACCTGACACATACTGAAGTCATCTCAGAGGAGGGAACCTCAATTAAGAAAATGCTTCCATAAGATCCGACTAAATGCAAGCCTACAGGACATCTTCTTAATTGGTGATTGATATGGGAGAGCCCAGCCCATTGTGGGTGGTGCCATTCCTGGGATAGTGGTCCTGGATTCTATAAGAAGACAGGCTGAGCAAGCCATGTGAACAATCTACTAAACAGCACTCTTCCATGGCCTCTGCATCAGCTCCTACCTCCAGGTTCCTGTACGCTTGAGTTCCTTTCCTACTTCCTCTGATGATAAATGGCAATATGAAAGTATAAGCCAAATAAATCCTTTCCTCCGCAACTTTCTTTTGGTCATGGTGTTTCATCTTAACAATAGTAACCCTAACTAAAGACAATAGCATTCTAGATTTTTTTCAAATGACTTTAACTGTTAAATTGTAATAGAAGGAACATATTACAGAAGATTATTAAAATTCACCTTCAGAGGTCTTCAAGAACAAGCATATACTATTGCTTCTGGAATGTTTAAGGCAGGAAGTTGAACCGGAAGATGATTTGGTTTCTGATGCGTGTTAGACAGTAAATCTGTTCCACATTCCTGTAATCCCAGCCCTCCAAAGGCAGTGACAAGAGGATCAGAAGTTCAAAGTCACCCTCAACTAAATAAAATCAGGGTGGCCTAGGCTTATAAACCCTGTTAAGAAAAATAAAACTTAAAAAAAAAAAACAGGTAAAAACAAAGCCAGGTGTGGTGGTGTACGCCTTTTATCCCAGCACTCATGAGGCAGAGGCAGGCGGATCTCTAGTTTAAGGCCAGCCTGGTCTACAAAATAAGTTCCAGGACAGCTGGGTCTGTTACACAGAGAAACCCTCTCTCAAAAAAACAAACAAACAACACAAAGAACAACATCAAAAAATGTAAAAACAAACTGGGGGTCATGTTGTGAGTTCATTTAACATTTTCAGAATGAAATTTTTCTCTTATAGCAAAATAAAAGTGGTTAACTAAATCTCTTAAAATATTTGGCTCAAAAGTTCTTGTCAACATAGAGTTTCATCATCAAAAACTATTCCTGCCCAGTGTCTCAAAGCTGCTCAGATTTCCAGTGCTCCTTAGCACTCTCTCCCCATTCTTAGTGGCAGTCTCCCCTCGCAGCTTCAGACTGAACCTATTGTCCCACGAATGTCTATAAGCCCATTCTCCTCCCACAAAGACGCTGCATGCTTTGCTATACATTAGAAGAGCTAAGCTTTTCCCTATTCTCGCCCCGGGTTCTGGTTTGACTGCTCTTGCCTAAGTGTTCACCCAGTTGTTAAGTCTGAAAAGGGAACATAGAAAAATTAATGTGTTTTTGTAAAAAATAAAAAACAATACAATAATATGTAAAAATTATTTGTGCTGACTGACCTGTTAAGATATAATCAGGAAAAAATAGAAACTTTACCTAGGCTTCAATTTTATTTGTTTTTAACCTGGATTAAATAAGCCAAACCTCTCTGGCTTTGCCACAGGAATATATGAGACTTTTAGAAAGTAATTTTTGCTTTCTGTAGCATAGTATGACCCTCCTACAGCTGAGGGCTGATTCTTCAGACCCCGCCTTGCCAGATAGCCACGCCTCTCTGCCCACCTCCTGCTAATTGCCACGCCTCTCCAAGTTCCAGTTATGCCGGAAGTCCCGCCTCCAGAGACTGAAGATGAGGCTGCTGATTGGGCCAAGTTGCTGACGAACCTGAGGGAGAATTTTGCTTTACCTATCTGCCTGTTTGCTTCTAACAAAGAGAATTCAATGAATGATGGCGGACTGAAAGCACACCATGTGTTGGTCTAATTTTTTCAAACCCTTCCTGCATTTCCAGTACCTTTAATTATTAGGCCCTGACCCCCATTCCAGATGACCCATTCATATGAGTGGCTGCTGGCGGCTACAATATAGTTTACTTATTTCTAAAAGGACTAATGCTCACATGCTCAAAGGCGCTGTGACCCCAACAGACCTCTCCAGTAGGCAGGTCTCACAAAAGCACAATACACTGTGGAGGCAAATCTTACAGAAGCAAGAGAGCTGCTATAAAAACAACAGCTAAACTATCTCACTGACGTTCAAAGACAATAGTTATTCCTCCCAGAAAATCATGTTTCCTATATGCTAAAAAGGCCATTGCACACTTTCCAGTGAGCCTGATTGTTCCCTTCCTTCAAGAAGGACACTACGGAAACTGCTGCCTTCAAAGGAAAGTAGCACTTGCAGATCACCAAGAACTGAATTAAACTGAATTAAGATTAAGAGTTGAAAAAACAGAGTTAGAGAGATGGCTCAGCAGTTAAGAGCACTGGCCGTTTTTCCAGAGGATCTAGGTTCAATTCCCAGTACCCACACGGTAGCTAACAATCATCCATAATTCTAGTTCCAGTGGGACCTGTCACCTTCTAAATTCCACCACATGCATATATGTATGGCAGGCATGGTGCATGTATAAATTAACTAAATAAACAGAGTTAAAACAAAAAATGTCTAGCTGGGCATGGTAGCACATGCTTTTAATCCCATCACTCGGGAGGTGGAGATAGGAGGATCTCTGAGTTCAAGTATAGCTAGAGCTCCACAGAGCAATCCTGTCTTGAAAACGAAAAACCAAAACAAAGAGTTGGAAAGTCCAGTTGCTTTTTCAATTAGTGACATTGTAAACTAAGAGAACGTAGAGAAACGTCCACGTTTCCCAATAGGAAGAGCACTTTTCTTTTTTAGCATCCCTGCTGAAGAGCATGTAAGCTGGAGACCCACACTAAAGTCCTACGTTTGTTACATTTGTGGCATCATTCACAGATGCCTCCATCCAATATGTGTTTCTCTAACAGGGCATGCCTGCTCAGGGCTGACTGCAGCGTTTCAGCAAGAATAAATGATCCTCCCTCTACAAGTTGTTCCAGCCAGCTTCAGACACAGTGGAACTGACAGAGCATCCGTCTAAATCTCTGTCTTTACCATCTTTGGCCATCTTGCCCCTTTCTCACACCAGCTGGCATCATGATGACCTTCCTCAATTCAAGGCCTCACTTCAATCCCTTTCTAGTATGATACAAGAAAAAAAAATCAATTCATTGTAAATGTAGGACCTCAATTACAGTAATAAAACAATTAATTAATAGTCCAAGAAGACAAGACTAATAGTATGAAAAACAAAACAAAATAATCCCATCATATTTCAAGTTTCTTAGAACTATGAGAAAAATAAGCAACAATTTGGGTGTCAGATGGCAATAAATACCATCAAAATAATATTGTAAAGATGACACAACATGTAGCTAGGGGTCACACATTAATGTTTCCTCTTTCTGGGATCACAGGATGTTCTAAGACAGATAATGGACATCTGTTGCTTTTCCAGCTGCTACTGACACACAGAGAGGTGTTTTGAAGCACCCACCTTATTGAGGACATCTCGCTGGCAGCCAAGATAGAGATTGGGAAGAATTCGAGTTGGTCCAATGTTGGCAACAGGTAAGCAAGGCTGAGATATGCAGGTAGGGACTAGCGTGGACTTTCCTTCACAGAGGCCAGGGAAACAACGAGAGAACTCAGCAAACCCACCTAAGAATAAACATTGTAAGGTTATGCCATATACAAAGTTGAATGAACCAGCCCTCTGGCAACTACTTGACTAAAACCATTTAAAACAGAAAAATCAGATGGTACAGATCCAAGCAGGTAACACCCTCTACGCACACATTTCTTCCTTTAGCTGCTAATGCTAAAACTGATGTAGACACCAGCACTGAACTCAGCATATAAGGCTGAATTACAGATGGGCAAGTACGGAGGGCGCTGAGGGCCTTTCTTTGACAGTCTCTTAAATCTTCACATACTCTACGACATATGGCCCCTTTCTCTCTCCATAAAAAGTGTTATTTATGGGACATTAAGGAGGATTTTTAATAGCAAAGAAATCAAAAATAACTATTCACAGTAAACAAGTGGATATTTTTAAAAGTGATAAACTGAGTGTTACTTTTTTAGAATAAAAATAATTTTGTAAATTCTTCTGAGATTCAACTTTAAGTCTTACAACCATAAAGAAGAGTTTTTGGTAGTGGTGGTGGGATAAGACATGGTCTTGAGAAACCTTCAGACTTACTTTGTGGCTGAAAGTGACCTTGAACTCCTCTGACCTCAGTCCCCAGAGTGCTCGGATTCAGGTTGTACCACCCTGCCTGGTCATTTTTCTTAAGATATCAGAAACATATCTTACTCTTTAAAAATGTCTCTGTAAGCAGTCATTACAACTCTGCAGCAGTTAGTCAAGGCTCCAAGTTACCACTGATTTCTAGAACTCCTGTTCATTTTTCTAAGCACTACAAAGTGTTGTCGGATCCTATATCATTCAGAGTACAAGAATCCTGTGGCAAGAATCTTGAGTTCAGATTTAGAACTTGGGCTTGTTTTTTCCCTCAGTCTCGCTCCTCCTCTCTTTTCTTTATAAAAGTGGGTTGGGGAGCATGGAGGCCAGAGAACAACTTGCTTAAGTCAGTTCTCTTTTTCTACCATATGAGCTCTAGGGATGGAACTCAGGTTATCAGGCTTGATAGCAAAGGCCTTTCTCTACTAAGCCACTTCATTAATGCCAGTCCTGTGGTTCATCCTACTTCTAATAAACTAACCCATGGTCTTCAGTAAGTGTCATAATGTTGCCACAACTCAACAGTGAAATCCAGGTAGCACTCTGAATGCCTCTGAAGGGGAAAAGTGTGACTAAGGTTACACAGGAATTTCCAATTTAAATAAATATTCCTTTCTATCCAAATGGAAAACACAGGAACCATACTGTTTTTGATAAAATCCCTTACTATCCAAAATGCTACCTCTTAAGAGCATATCTCAACTCAGGAACACTGACGATTAGTATTATAGAAAATACATGTTCAGCTCACATAGAACTCAACTGGACATATATTTCTGTCTATGCTCAGTCCAGGGCCAGAAGCAGTGAGCTACAAAAGCAGGAAGTTGTAACAACAATTAAGATACCAGCAAAATGTAAGACAGCATTCCTACTTCCAGTCCACATATTTGTAACTGTAAACCTGTTCTTACACATGAGCAGTTGAAAGACCTAAAGCTAAACTGGTGGACACATGTGAACCAGATGCACTGTGGAAATCCCAAATTACTTTGTATGATGGCAAGGCCCTCAAGATCTATACCTGTATGTGTTTTATTTTCATCATTACTAAACATGACTTCCAACCACATAAAACTCCTTGTTATTTCATACTGCAGGAACACTACCACTCTGCCCTGCACCATACATGCACATATACAAGCCCCGTGACTGAGAAAGTAGGGAGAGCAAGTTCCTCTACCCAAGGTCACTCCTAGCTCAACACATTCTACGTGTCTGATATAGTAAAGTTACTGAGTCCCTAACTCCTTGTTTTCTCATCTATAAGAATGATTCTAAAAGGATGACTTGGCATGCCTACAGTATTTTTTGTGTGGCACTCAGCAAACACTCAAGCAGGTATCAATAGCTATTACTCCATGGCAGCAGCCATCCTTCATCCTAGCACTCTTTAGGATCTCCCAAGACACAAAGTAATAGGCAGAGACTCAGCCTGAGAGTCTAAGGTGACATTTCCCAAGGGAGCTACAAAGCACTGGTGTCCTGAAAGAAGCTGACAGAAGGGACTTGTCTAAAAAGTAAGAGAAATACTGCTTATCTCCCTGAGAGAGTCACAGCTCCTACTAACATATTAAGGACTCCAAAAAAATGTTATCTCCAAAGAAAGTGGTTTAATTTACTTAAGTCAAATAAGCATTTCCAAACTAACTGAACCATGGAAATCCATCTAAAATCTTTAGCTGCTGGGCATTCTATACAAGTGCTAGACTGGAACTATGGACTACCGTCAGTTAGACTTCCTCTGCCTACAAGTGTAACCAAGATGATCTGGGGCAGGCAGCATGGGCTCACAGATGTCCACTGGTTAGCATTTCTCTCAGTATTTCCGGTTATGGAAGACAGTTGCTGTTAGGTACGGCCCTGCAGCTGGGTCTTACAGCAACACAGTGAAGGTTCTCACATTTCTTTGCTTAGCTTATACCAACCAACGGGTACTATTTTATAATTAATTGTATGATTAAAATTTTAACTTCTAAATGTTGTTATTTAACCTAAGAATTGTTTCATAGGACATCTGTCATTTAAAACTAACAGAACCATGGTCCAGTAAAATATTCTCAGAGAATCAAAAAAACAAAAACAAAAAACAAAAACCCACCTCTTAAATTACATTTTAAACTTGTAAATAATCATGCTGAAAAGTAACAACAGAATATACTGAGCTCAAATTATGACAAGCAACTGTAACTACAGGGGTGGCCTACCATCCCTAAGTCTACAGGCATCAATCAATCCTTAAATAAGCTATGAAGTAAATGTCATTTCTATTCCTATTTTTAAACAAGAACTCATTCTATAAAACTTAGCAAAGCTAAGGTATGAGTCTACTCCTTACCTATTCTAACTTCCCTTTGTGGACAGGAACAGTCTCATTGTTATCTCTGGGTTTCATGGCAGGGTCTCACTGTTATCTCTGGGTTCCATGGCAGGGTCTCACTGTTATCTCTGGGGTCCATGGCAGGGTCTCACTGTTATCTCTGGGGTCCATGGCAGGGTCTCACTGTTATCTCTGGGGTCCATGGCAGGGTCTCACTGTTACCTCTGGGGTCCATGGCAGGGTCTCACTGTTACCTCTGGGGTCCATGGCAGGATCTCACTGTTACCTCTGGGGTCCATGGCAGGGTCTCACTGTTATCTCTGGGTCCATGGCAGGGTCTCACTGTTATCTCTGGGGTCCATGGCAGGGTCTCACTGTTACCTCTGGGTTCCATGACTTATGACTCTGGTTTGCTAGGTCTTAGTACCAATCCTACAATGGATAGGTCTTCCCCAAACTGATAGAAGAGTCTTGCCTTCCCCAAAGAGAGGGAGAGGGAAAGGGTGTGTGTGTGTGTGTGTGTGTGTGTGT
>NW_022196903.1:128613213-128652247 GCF_008632895.1 Mastomys coucha
GGGAAGCTTCAATTAGAAAGAAGATAGACAAGGGGACCCAATATGACCAGAGATAAGAGACTTACTAAATACAACTGCTGCTAAAATCTCTTCCATGGGGGAAGATATAAACAATGTCTATTAGTCTTATTTACAGAGCAGTGGGTGAGGGATTATGGCAAGGAGCATGGATGACCCAAAAGCAGCCACACTGGAAGGTTTGTATGATGGTTGACTTCTCCCTCATAACCCCCTTCCCTAATCCCTCTCCAGCTATATACTTTAGCTCTTCCCAGAGACCAGAAGCCACAAGCAATTAAAGCAGAATTGCATATAATTGGTTGCTAGTGAGGCTTTGTTGCTAAATAAAATGTATATTTGTTTGGGTATTTTCAACTAATATTTAGTACAAACATTAAGTCAGACTTTGAAAATTTAATAGATTTCAATGAAATTGGAACTTTCATTTAGTGCTCAATCTGGCTTGAAATGTCCCAAACTGTGCACTTTCAGAAAATATACATCAGTCAAAGAGTACATTTTCCTGCTCTTTATCTATGACAACATCCACTCTGCTGACATCCTCTTTCATTGAGTGTTTTCCATTCACTGACTTTTCATTTACTGTTGTATTTCAGTTTCATTTCATTAACAATAGATTACACACTGAATATCTACCCTGAACCTTTAGAAACTGTGGCCTCATCAGCAAATGAGGTTCAAAATATCTAAACTATCCCTTTTCCTTTCAAAGATTCTCTTGCAAACAAGATCTACATCAAAAGAGAAGAACACACAGGTCATTTATATATACTTTGTTCCTAAGAGCTGCCAGATACAAACTGAAAGCAGAAGGTTATCTGACCTTGTTATAAAGCTTACTGCCCCACGCAATCCATGTTAGTGAAATACAAAACCTGTCACAGCAGTTCCTTACCCCGTTTCCTCGTGGAAAGCCACATATTAAAAGTTATCATGGACTTGCTTTGTTGTTAATACTATCAACTTTCTCTCCACCCTACATTCTACGCTGTTTGTCAGCTGGGCATGTAGAAAATGTAAAATGGCAGTAACACAAATGTATGCCCCTAACACACAGTTGAACTTCAGAATAGCTGTACACTGCTTGACGGGGTTCTCAGTGTTTAACAGACAGACAGACACATTCAGAGGCTTCTGGTCTGAGGAGAAATGGAGATGGAAAGGATGACAGACACATTGCAATGCTGCTGCTTGCTAGTCTTCCACCATCCAACCAAAAGAATGCATGTGTAGAAATAAAAAATATATTACTTTGGACAGAGAATACATTTGCTATAGCTTCAAAGGCATTTATCACTTATATGCCCCTGTATTCTCACTTAGCCAAGAAAAAGTTCTTCCCTGGGGGTATCTCCTTCACAACTCCAATCAAAAGTATTGTTTTCTGTATATAAAAAAAAAATCACTATGAAGTATCAGTGCATTGTGGTGGGAGAAAATACACCAAGTAAAATAAAATGTATAAGACTCTACTAAACAATTCTGATTACTTCTCTTCCTTGGTTCATTTGTAATCAGCTATAAAAGTTATTTTCTAAAAGCCAAATATTTACATAATTAACAAAAGTGACACTTTAACTACAGTGCAATAACATTCCATTTTTAATTAATTAATTTTTATTTTATTTTTGAGACAGGATCTCACTATGTAGCAGACTCATAGCAGTTCTAATATTCACCACATGGGCTATACAAGCTTAAAATTTGCAGTAATCCTCCTGCCTCCACATCCCAAGTCCTGGGATTAAAGGAATATATACCTGTATTTAGCTTCTCAATTTTTCTAAGTATCAAATTCTAAAAATCAAGCCATATCCCTTTAACCAAACTAATGATGCATGTCAACTACTTTGAGGTTAATTCTCTGCAAGGAGAAAGAGAGCTTTCACTCCATGCTTTCATCAAAACAGATAAGTCACTGGCTCTTTGTTAAGTGACATGAATTGCCTAACATGGGAGGCAAAATTAAAGAAAACCGAGCACCCCATCTTCTAAATTAATTTTATGGATATATACAAAAATGGTATTTATATAAAAATTTTACTTTCTGAAAAAACATTTCCCCAGATATCATATGTAAATTCAACTTTGATTTTAAATCGTTTTTATATTATTCACATTTATATAATTTTTAAGATAGTTCTTTAATCTGATGAGTTCATAAAACAATACGTTCTGTGACATAAACAGATTCCCCATTTGCTGATTCTGGAATACAGTGGGAACTGAAGCAAACCTCACCTCTAGAAGTGGTCCCTTTGTTGGTTTGGTTTGGTTGGGGTTTAGCATATATTCCCTTATAAAAAACTGGGATGTCTATGGGATCTACACACACGCACACAGTATTTGGCCAAGTGTGGTTTAAGTTAGCTTTTAGAAAATGCTGAGTGTTGGCTAGTTTACTGATCATTCAACCTGTCAGACAATACACAGCTAAGCCCAGAAACAACTTGCCTTAAATACACACCTCTAGGGCTTTCAACAAATGCTTCAAATAAACAAAGCTCTTTCAAAGAGTACAAGGGGGCTGGAGAGATGGATGGCTCAGCACTTCAGAACACTTGTTGCTCTTCCAGAGGACCCAGGTTCAATTCCTAGCACCTACCTAACTACTTACAACCATCTGTAACTCCAGATCCATAGGAATGTGACATTCTCTTCTGGCCTCTGAGAGTACCAGAAATAGACATACATGAAGGCAAAACATCTGTTCATGTAAACTTTTAAAAAGGTTTTAAGAATACAACAAAAATAAAGGAATACAGCCCAAATTTACCAACTCACTGCAAAAATTAACAAGTGCTTTAAGATTTATTCTTTATGATATATATGAGCATATTGTAGCTGTCTTCAGACACAACAGAAGAGGGCATTGGATCCCATTACAGATGGTTGTGAGCCACCATGCGGATGCTGAGAAATGAACTCAGGACCTGCGGAAGAGCAGTCAGTGCCTTTAACCACTCACTGAGCCATCTCTCCAGAGCCCAACAAGCGCTTTAATAAGCAGGAGAACCAAGTTTACAGAGACAGCCCCGTCGGGTCCTCTGGTATATCAGGATGAGGAGGTAACAACACGGCCAACAGACTCAGAGACTTCCTGGGAAGGGAGGACTTAGGAGGACTCTGCCTCCAACAGCACAGAAGGAGAATCACGAAGACGTTCACATATGTTCATTTATTACCTGGAAGCCAGAGTTCTTGTTTAAACATTTGGCCTTAATGCCCTAAATTCCAATCTAATATTTCAACCCTCTTTGGTCACTTCAATTAAAAGATCTATGAATACCTAAAAATAAATTCAAGGCCAAAAATCTCCCTCTTCCTTGTGTATCCTCACACGTTTGCTTTACTCCCCCCCCCAGTCACCTCAGCAGCATTCACTTGGGAAACCAACATAGTGACTTTCCTATAGAATGTCTCTCTCTTCCATTCTCCTACCTTATACTTGAATAAATTCAGTAGTGCCCCTCTCAAAACCATTTCTTATTTATTTATTTATTTATACTCTGTTGCCACATAAAAATTACAAAATAATGCTTTGATGTTATTTCCTATTTATAAAATAAAATCTAAAAATACTCAGGTGGACAATATAATCTTGGCCTAATAGTGAGCCTACTACCCCATCGCCATCCTTTATGTACCTAACATAGAAAGCTGTACTTTTTATTTGGATGAGTATCGGTCAAGTCAATCCTTACAATTCATTTCATGTATTCTTCAAAACCACAGGTTTTGAGCACCAGTGACACCTCTTCTACAACAGTATATTCCAAAGTTATTTTTTACTTTGGCCAAGAAAATACATTTTAAATGTATTCACTGCTAAAATAGTAATATAATCTTCCTTTGCTGTATTAAATGCTGATAGGTTATATTTCATTTCACTGCAATAAAAATATACAACTTCCCCTAAGCAGTGTCTCTGAATATGATCTTGATAGTTTAGAAGTTCTTTCTTTTAATTAAAATTTTTTGATTGATTTAATTGTAGAGGCGATCAGAGGACAACTCTGGAATTGGTTCTTTTTCCACCTTCCCATGGTTCCCAGATAGCAAACTCAGGTTGCCAGGGTTACACGGCAGGCACCTTTACCTGCTGAACTATCTTGCTGGCATCCTATTTAGTAGTTCTGTAAAATTCCCTAGTGTGAAGACACTTATCTGTAATTCTAGTGAATGGGGGCTGAGGAGCAGCAGCAGGAGCATAGCGTCATCTTGGCTGGATGGCAAGCGCACAGCCAGCCTTGGCCACGTGAGACCTGATTCTTAAAACCACAACACACACACACAAACAAACTAAACATACAGGTGACTGAGAAGAATTTATGAATGACCTGCGAATTTGTGTATTTGTGTATGTGTGTGTATGTTTGTGTCTTACTTCTCAAGCTATAATTCACTATGAATAACACTCTTTAATCACTTCACCATTTAACATAGTGCCTAGCATATAATTAGAATCCAACAAATGTTTATTGAATTTTTCCTTTTTCCAATGAATAACTGTTGATAGACGCAAGTCTTGTATATTTTTAGTATTCAAAACGGACTTCCTGATTCCATTCAAAGACAAAAATTACACTGGCATGGGTGGGAGCACAAAACCTGTTTCCTATTTGTAGACTCCAACGTCCCAGAGACTCTTAGCATGGGAGAGACGGTACAGAGCAAGAAAATAATCTTCTGCTAGCAGAGGGAAAAGAAGGTAGCTGTAGTGAATGCCACTTCTTTGATCAGCCAAAAGCAACACTGCATCCTTATACTTCTTTACCCAGGGAACTTTTACAAACACGTAACACACAAATTTTCTCAGACATCCTAAGTGGCCCAGGATTCTATCTTTGTGCCTACAGGAATCATAGGCACATCCCTTAGGAAACCTCTAGGACAACAGTTACAATCATACCCCAAGGAGAATGCGGTGGCTGCTGGAATTGCCTTAAGTGATTATCACAATACAATGAAATACAATTATAAATCAAGGTAGCTATGAATCAAGAGAAGTAAACATAAGTCTTCACTCCAGATAGAGAAGACTCACTCCAGTCCACTAACTAGTACACAGTCGAGAATCCACTAACTAGTACACAGTCGAGAATCGCTGGAGAAGACTCACTCCAGTCCACTAACTAGTACACAGTCGAGAATCCACTAACTAGTACACAGTCGAGAACTGCTAGAGAATGACTCACTCCAATCCACTAACTAGTACACAGTTGAGAATCGCTGGAGAAGACTCACTCCAATCCACTAACTAGTACACAGTCGAGAATCACTAGAGAAGACTCACTCCAGTCCACTAACTAGTACACAGTCGAGAATTGCTAGAGAATGACTCACTCCAGTCCACTAACTAGTACACAGTCGAAAATCGCTGGAGAAGACTCACTCCAATCCACTAACTAGTACACATTTGAGAATCGCTAGAGAATGACTCACTCCAATCCACTAACTAGTATACAGTCGAGAATCGCTATTACACAAGCCATTGCCAGCACCTTTCTACATGCAGCTCAGGACCTCCCAATCTACTGTAGGCAAGCTCTCTAGACGAGTTGCGTATTTTACTCTTATTAACAGTCTTTAGCTGGGTCGGTGGAACGGATCCATTATCCTAGTTATTTAGAAACTGGAACTGAAAGACTGCAGGTTCAAGACCAGCTTGGTCAACTTAATGAGACCTTGTCTTAAAAAGATAGTAGCTAGGGGTATAGCTCAGTGACAGCATTATGCATTAGGTTCTAGGCTTAATCTACAATTAGTGAAAACAACAATGAAACCCTGTCCTCCTCTTTGACCAACTTTACAATTTTATAGAAGACTTCAAAAAAGCAGCAAGGGAAGAAAATGATCCCTACTCAATAACCCAAGCAACAATGAAAACAAATGGGACACAATTTTGTTGGAGGATATTAGTCACACTGTGAACCCTGACACTGTGTTATTTACTGAAAAGACCTGTTTCTAGGTGTGGTGTGGCTCAGCCCTTATCACTCACCTTTAATCCCTCTGACTGGAATACAGACTCAATTTTAGTACATATCTTTAATCCCAAACAATGATGTCTAATTGAGGGGCAGAACAAGGTGACAAATCAGATAAAGATTTGACAGAGTGAGTCAGAAATAGGATGCTCCCCCCAACTCTCACAAGAAGAGACATGAAGGAGAGACTACTTAAGAGAACAGGGGTAGAGGAGAGAAGATGGCATTTTTACCAGGACAATGATAGAGAGACAGGTTGCAGAGAGAGAACAAGCTAGACACAGGTAAAAACAGAACAAGCCAGAAAATGAGAAAGAGCCAGAAGATTAGAACATATTGCCAAAGTTACAAGGTCAAGGAGAGCAATTCAGTCAGAGGCCAAGAGAGAAGCCAGACTGACTCAATCAGCTTCCAGAGGAGTTTGAGCCAGAACAGCTGAGCTGAATCAGCCAGCCAGAGTTCAGAAAGAACAAGAAAGAAAAAAAAAGTCACTCAAGAGTTTGGTGTGGTGATGTACACCTTTGATCCCATCACTTGGGTGGCTGAGGCGGGCGGATGGAGTTTTGAGGCCATAGTGTTCTATATAGGGTTTCAGGACAGCCAGTGCTTCATACAGAGACCAGTCTCAAAACCCAAAACAAGCTGGGCGGTGGTGGCGCACGCCTTTAATCCCAGCACTTGGGAGGCAGAGGCAGGTGGATTTCTGAGTTTGAGGGCAGCCTGGTCTACAAAGTGAACTCCAGGACAGTCAGGGCTACACAGAGAAACCCTGTCTCGAAAAACCAAACCAAACCAAACCAAAACAAAACAAACAAACAAACCATTCAGTGAGCATGTACTGAAAGTGGACACAGTGCTAAGCAAAGGACCAGTGGACCAAGACAAAGGCCCTTTCTGGAGTTGACAATTTAGAGAGACATATTTTAGCCAAATAATTATAGGATCAAAACTTAAATTAATTATGGTTGGTAGCAAACAAAACAAAGCAAAACAAAACTGTGGTAACCAACTGTACCTTGTAGCCAGGAGGTTTAAAATTATACTAAATGTAGGAGACACCTAGATAAGTGGCAGAGAGAAAAGTGTTCTGTGGAGGTCCAGAGACCATAGGCTGCAGATTCTAAGCAAATGGAATAAAGACTGATAATCTAAAAAGGGAGGGAGAAGAAAAGAAGAGAGGGTGAGAGAGAGGGAGGGAGAGAGAAAGGAAGGAAGGGATGATATAGAAGAGGGGAGGAGAGCATAGAGGAGAGAGGACAGGAAGAAGGAAAGAGAAAAAGAGAGAAAGTGGCTTAGCTAAAGTCAGAGAGGCAGACAGAGTCAGCCACTGTTAGAGTTAGTTAGGAGTCTATAATTTATCCTAAGATTACTGACACATATTAAACTGAAAAGGGAAATAATCTGAAAATAAAATATACTTAACTTTGGCTCCAACAGTGCACTATGGGCTGGAATGTGGCAAGACAGAGAATGTGAGACAAGTTAAAGACTCCTAGAGCATTCTGAAAGAGATGGTTTTGGGTAGACTGAGGTAACAGAAGATGAAGACTTCTTACAGACAGGCAGGCGAGAGATCTAGTGGTGATTGAGAGGTGACAGATGTTGCAGCCTAATCTCTGACAGCTCACAATGCCCACCACATCTAAATAAACTCATGTTTAAAGAACATGTATAATTTAATATCAATTTGTCTAACACCCCATTTTTTCCTTCTTACAGGAAAAAAAAAAAGCCTCCAGTCTCCTCATCAATCCTCTAAGTCTATCTTCATTGCTGCTTGTTGTTTTAATCAAGTTATGTGACCCAAGCTGACTTTGACCTCACAACCCTTCTGTGTCAGCCTACTGAATGCTGGAGTTACAGGTAGGTGTGTGCCGCCACACCCATTTTATGTGGTACTGGGAACTAAATCCCGAGCTTTGTGGACACTTGGCAAACACTGGACAACCTGTGCTTATCTCTAGCTCCTGGTTGTATATATTGTTTGTAGAAGGGGAGTGTGTCATGGCACATGTATGGAGGTGAGAGGACAGCTCTGTGGGTTAGTTCTACCTTCATGCAGGTTCTGAAGATTGAATTCAGGTCACCTTTTTCTTGTGCATATAGTAGGAGCTCTTCCCCACTGAGCTATCACGTTGCACTTCTCCCCCACTGGATTCAAAGGAACCTCCACACTCAAATATTACTGTCTTCAAGGTTCAACTACAATTCCATTGCTGTGACTAAATCTCCCTCTATTTCTACAGACTACATACTGAATCATCTCTTATCACACATTACAAAGCCCATGATCATGTGTTTCCTTTGTTTCATTCTGTTTAGACATGTTTCCCAAATTAACTAGGAGACTCTCAAGGGCAGGGACAAGCCTTTACTCTCCCGGTGGCTCCTTCCCTAGAGCCCAATCTACAACACAACCACAAATGTGCCCATCAAATTCTGAAGGCCCACAGTGAAAAAGCCAAATATGCCTAGACCTGATATCTCTCTAGAGCACAAGGACACAAGTAGGACAAGAGAAGACTGATGTCAATTGCTGTCTTCCAGGTAATTGTATTTGGCTTGTGAAAATATCAGGATGAGGAAAACAAGTAAGTACTTCAGTTGGCTCTATAGTCCATTTTATCAAAAGATAAGAGTCTCAGGCATGATGCCTTAGTCACTGGTAACAACTGCATGAAAGACAACATCATTTAAACGATTTCATACAAACTAAGACTTAAAGAAAAACAGGCAAATACATGGCAAGAAGTACATAAAACTGAGTCCTTTTCTTCTAGTCTTCCTGAAGTATAACTTGCAAGTAAAACTTCTATGTTTATAAGTAACCATTTGATATAAATTCTGAAATGTTACTATACTTGTATTTTTTGTGGATATAGTAATAACAACACATTATATTCTCTTAGCAGATTTCAAGTATATAATGCATTATTAACTATACTCACCATGCTGTAACCTCTAGAAAACTACTCAACTAATAGCTCAAAAGGTCTGCCTGTATCCTTCAAATCAGCCCCATTACTCCCTTTCTGGTTTTATGAAACAGTCTTATATAGTCCAGGATAGATCACCCTAAACTCCTGATGCTTCTGCTTCTACAATTACAAGCATACACCACATTTGGTTTCAGTTCTCTATTTCAGTGACTTTTTAGTCTAAATATATAAGTGAATCTGATGTAGCATTTGTCCTTCTGTACCTGGCTGATCTCACTCAGCATAATGGTTTCCTGGTTCAAGTTGTTAAAAAAAATAAATAAATAACCAGCATGATTTCTTTTTTCTTATTGGATATTTTCTTTATTTACATTTCAAATGTTATCCCCTTAACCAGTTCCCACCACGCCAAGCTCCTTATCCCATCCTGAGATTAACTCCAGAACCTCATCTATGTTAGGCAAATGTTCTACTGCTGAGCTGTAACCCTCAGTTCTTTGTTTTTTAAGGGTAAATAATTCCAGCCTGGCAGTGGTGGCCCAGGCTTTTAATCCCAGAACCTGGGAGGCAGAGGCAGGTGGATTTCTGAGTTTGAAGCCAGCCTAGTCTACAGAGTGAGTTCCAGGACAGCCAGGACTACACAGAGAAACCCTGTCTCGAGAAAAAAAAAACAAACAAAAAAACCATAAGGGTAAATAATTCCATTGTATATGTAAATGTAAATACCTATTTTCAGTGGCTCTGAGTTACTTCCAGTTTGGGGGGGGTATTTTGTTTGAGATGTTGTTTGTTTGTTTGTTTGTGACAAGTAGCAACCAATTATGAATAAATGGGAGTGCTTTTACTGAAATATATTATTTTAATCTCTTACCAGATTCTACATATGTATGAAATGACTGAAAATGTTCTTCCATTTTCAAAGGGGAAGAACCATCAAAACCTATCTGCATGTTATCTTTTAATCTACTTGTTATCAAATTAAGTCATTTCTGCATTTTTCTATGTTAATATAAAATAAAAGCCTGACATAAAAGGTTTTTTCCATTTATTTATTTATTTATTTCAGTTCTATGAAATAAACATAGCACTCTTAGATAAGGACAATAGCAAAAAGACTAAGATTATAATGTGAAAGCCAAGAAACAAGTTTGCTTTTTAAAAGTTTTTAAGGTTAGCAAAACCTAAATAGCTGATCATAAATTAATGTTAGCAACTGATTATTTTGTCTTCTAGTTTATAATGATGATAGTCTTCAAAAAGACTACTGAAACAGATTTCACATATACTATCTGATTGCCACAAAAAAATACTCTCTAAGTAAGTTGAATATCTATTTTCTGATAGCTGGTAAAGAAGAAAACCAAAAAACATAACTCCAGTTCCATTACTTTTCTAAAGACATTCAGACATGAGTAGTGGAGAAAACAGTCTCTGTTCTTCTCAGCTTCAAGGAGCATGTCAAGAAAAATGTCTGACACCTAGGTCACCAGGGCATCAGGAGACGCTGACTCCTTCAGAGCACCCACTCTTTTCTCTCACTCCTCCAGTCTTGCTTTTCTTTCTTCTAACCCTTCCTCCTGTCAATATCTAAGGTTTATATTAAAGGTAATATTGTTAAGTGTTTGATAAAGGTATTATCAAACACTGAATGTGGTTCTTTGTATTCACTTCCTTCCTTACAAGCTTGAGTTTTACTTCTGTGGGGCAAACAGTAGAATACACTCTAGATCTAGTACAGGGCAGAGCAGCTGCATCCCTCTTGCTCTATGTGCAGTAACTTCTACACACACCTTATCTGGCAGTCTTCCCACTAATGTAGCACTCCACACATCTAGGAAACATTTCTTGTATGAAATGGGAATGAGGTGTTCTGAGTCTGTGTGTCATAGGTTGGTCCATCTGGTTATACTGAGAACCTGTATTGTAGCACGGAGTGCCACTCCCAAAGCCACAACAGATTGATAAGAACCTTCTCAGAAAACAAAGGAATGCCCTTCAGCAAAGGGAATAAAGGCCAAGACAGACACCTACTCTAGAAACTCCCTGTGAACACACCTACAGAAGGTCTGTCTGTTGAACAAGTTGTCAGGTCTGAGCTCCCCACAGGAAAAATGTTTCAAAAAAGCCAGGTGGGATATCCTGGCATACAAACTTAAAAAACTGGGTTTAGGAGTGTGATTCAGTTAATACTGTGCTTGCTCAAAAATGAATGAGCCTCTGCATTTTGGGGTTAGGGAAATAAGAGCGAGCACAAAGCTTGAACTCTTTGAAGTAAAGTCTATCACAATGGCTACAAAAACTTGAATACCAATTTACCTTTAGTGAAACTCAAAAGGTTGTTCTATCTATCCCACTTCTATACATCCTTAAAACGTGCCTCTCAGTGAGTCAGAGGACAGGAGTTGGGTAGCTCACTGCTAGAACATCTGCTTAGCATTACACACACACACACACACACACACACACACACACACACACACATCTATCAACAGAGACAGGACAAAATATAATCATAGTCACATAACTATGTGAGCTACACTCTCTAAAAATTAGGCATACAGAGACTCGAGAATCACAGCATAAACATAAGGTATAGTTAGAGCCTTCCTTGGGGGTGGGGGAGGACAATGACAAAAATTATCTTTGTTCCTAGAGAACTGAAGCAAAAATGTGTGAAAGAACTGGAAATACAGGAATTTTACCTAAACCTGCATGGAGTTTCAAAGTATTAACATTTTAAAACTGTTTGTACACCGACAAACCATTGATCTTAAAACTAACATGTTTATATTTCTAATAACTAATTGTAATAACTAATCAAGCTCACTGTATCCTCCTTCTAATAAACACCACTATAATGATAATACCCACTAATATCTTTTCCTAGGTCACATTTAAAAAAAAAAATTGGGGGGTATTAGAATCTGCCTGATAGCAACTTTATGTTAAGATCCTATGCAGGTGTCAACATATGTGCCATTCCTGTGAGCCAGTCTGCAACAGTAAGCAAAGGATGCCCGTTGTTTGGAGTCCATGAGATGCACCTGCCACCCCGTGCTCTCTCAGGGAGTGTAGTCCTTCCTGTATGACCCAGTTGCTTAGCATTTATATATTAAAACATTTTTCCAAGCATAAAAACCAAACAAAAATCACACAAATATATATGTAAGTAAGAAAGTTTTAAAATAGTCTACATAAAAATTAGAAGAAACAGTTTGCAAAATTTGCTCTTTATTTCATGGTTCATATGCCTGAGAAGGTGAGGTTATCTCTGGAGTCTCCTGAAAGTATATATAATAAGAGTCTGACACTGTAATGCTGGTCTGGCTCTAGCCAAAAGATAAGAACTCATAAGAGCTGAGATTCAAATCACTCAGTATTCTTAAACAGCAGGTACACAGAAAATCACCAGACAGAAGCAAGCGGCTATGAGCCAGCTAATAAGACACAAAGGCATTTTAGTCAGGTTAGAATACACTTACCTAGCCAGGTGTGAAAGTTCACACCTGTAATTTCAGTACTAGGGAAACTGAGGCAGAAGAACTGCTTCAAACTTGAGGCCAGCCTGGGCTACATAGTGAAACCTTCCCTCAGAATCAAACAAACAAAAAATAAAGTAAAACACCACTTCACAGATTTAATGTGGATGAATACAAGTATTCATGATCAATGAATATATCAATCAAAAGCTGGAACTCACTTTACACATCAGTTGAGATACTGCTAACATACAATGAAGTAACAGACCAAGCCCTTTCCACTAGTCCCAACTCACCTGCAAGCAGGTGAACAGAGTTGAAGCTCTTCTCCAGTTTACCCAGAAGTACAGTGAGAAAGCAGTCTGACGACAGAGAAGCAACATCTTGGGAACTTTGATCATAAACTACCACCTTCTGATTGCAGTCAGTGTCAACCTAAAATGCAAATGTGCAGCTGTTGAGAAGGAAGCTGAGAGCCTGGCAAGGCTCTGCACACCTGCAGCACTTGGGAGGTTGGAAGGAGAAAAATCAAGAATTCAACGTCATGCTTACCCAACACAAATTGAAAACCAACTTGTGACCTGGTTTCAAAAAGGGGTTGTGGGGTGGGGAATGGTTTGAAAAAAAAATCTAACAAGTCACTGGCTCTGTAGGAGCTCACATTTTACCGGTCTTGAAACAGTTGTTTTGGGGGCTGGAGATATGGCTCAGCAATGAAGTACAATGACTGCTCTTCAAAGGTGACAGGTAAAGTATACTTACATATAATAATCAATAAATTAAAAAAAAACAACTGGTTTATTTATTTTATTCATGTTAGTACACTGTAGCTGTCTTCAGACACACCAGAAGAGGGCAGCAGATCCCATTACAGATGGTTGTGAGCCACCATGTGGTTGCTGGGAATTGAACTCAGGACCTCTGGAAGAGAAGTCAGTGCTCTTAACCACTGAGCCATCTCTCCAGCTTAAGGGTCTTGAAACAGTTAATGGTTTATTTCTTTTTTTCTTTTTTTTTTCAAAGTTTTATTGCATTATGATGAGAAAAGATACATGATTTCAATTTATCTGAATTTAACATTTTAAAACATATTTTATGTAAATAGAATCACATTCCTGTTCCCTTTTTGTACCCCAACTCCTCCCAGCGACCACCCTTAAATACATACAACACCTTTTTTGTCATATTATTTAAAATTTATAAAATATTGTAACAATAAAATGAGTATTATAAAAGTTGTTTAATATAAAACAATCAATTTAACAGTCTTATGTAGATGCTTGCCTACAGCAATACTGAAAATGCATACGTTTTTCTCAAGATAAATTTTAAAAAACTCCAAACATATTAACTGTATATTTCAAAATAATACACCACTATTTTTTAAATGAACACATAAAGTCTTTTTGTTTGTTTGTTTTGTATTTAGTAGAGCTTAAAATCTTGGCTCTTACTGTGGTACAAACCCAAAATAAGAACAATTTTTAGACCTTGGATTTCACTGTAATAAGGCTGTACTTCAATGACCCTCACATCACCAAAGGATTTTACCTCCATCTTAGCTAAGCTGAGAGTTGACAGTTCTGCTGCACCAAGAAATGAACTGTAGGCACGATTTTTGGATACAGACTTCCTGCTATGGTCAAAGCTATTTGACTTGAGTGAGTGACTTTATTCTCAGCCCACAGAGAACAGGTTACATTCATTTAAGAAATGGTGTGTGTATTAAGATGATCTATCCATAAAGTCATTTCACCAACTGTTTCAATGAACAATGGTTCTGTTTAGAGGGTGGCACAGACATTAGGTGAGGGTAAGAATTTGGCTGATTAGCTGTGATAATTTGGAAAAGCATTCATCTCAGAGAAAGTAACTTATAAAGTCCTCTTCTTCAAACTTGATACAAGAGTTACAAATGTCAAGCAAAGCATTCAGTCTCCCTCTTTGTTGTTCTCTTACAAGCCACCTCCCTAGTTAATCTCGTCTATGTTTCTTTTGGTTATATAAATACTTTTGAAATACATAAGCTGTTCTGAAAACCATAGTATAGTGTAAAACATGAAATAAACAATACTACTAATAGAGAGGCTGAGATAGGAGAAGCAAGATTTCAAGACCATTATGTAGTACACAGCAAGACACTGTCACCTACAAACAAGCAGAAAGTGTATATGGATTGTGCAATATTGGACCATACTCTGTTTTCTCTTCAGATAGTATAAATCTTTCACCTTTTACAATATTGGACCTATTTCTCCAATTACCAAATTAGAGAGACCATTGGATGACAATCAACAAATTTTTAATTCCTCATATTTTTGGATTTCAATCGATTAGGATATTTTGGTAATATTAATTTTCATATTAAGATACTAAGAAAAAGTAATTGTTACTTCCTGTTGTTTTTTGTTGTAAGAGGTGGAATTAGGATTGTGTGGGTTTGTTGAAAGATTACTTTCTTGCTTCTTCTAGGGTGTAGTTTTGCTCCTTATGTTGGTGTTTCCCATCTATTATCCTTTGTAGGGCTGGATTGGTGGAAAGATATTGTGTAAATTTGGTTTTGTCATGAGATATCTTGTTTTCTCCATCTATGGTAATTGAGAGTTTTGCATGGTATAGTAGCCTGGGCTGGCATTTGTGTTCTCTTAGGGTCTGTATGACATCTGCCCAGGATCTTCTAGTTTTCATAGTCTCTGGTGAGAAGTCTGGTGTAATTCTGATAGGCCTGCCTTTATATGTTACTTGACCTTTTTCCTTTACTGCTTTTAAAATACTTTCTTTGTTAGTACATTTGGTGTGTTGATTATTATGTGATGGGAGGAATTTCTTTTCTGGTCCAGTCTATTTGGAGTTCTGTAGGCTTCTTGTATGTTCATGGGCATCTCTTTCTTTAGGTTAGGGAAGTTTTCTTCTATAATTTTGTTGAAGATATTTACTGGCCCATTACATTGGGAGTCTTCATTCTCTTCTATACCTATTATCCTTAGGTTTGGTCTTCTCAGTGTGTCCTGGATTTTCTGGATGTTTTGGGTTAGGAGCTTTTTGCTTTTTGCATTTTCTTTGACTGTGTGCCAATGTTTTCTATGGTGTCTTCTGCCCCTGAGATTCTCTCCTCTATCTCTTGTATTTTGTTGGTGATGCTTGCATCTATGACTCCTGATCTCTTTCCTAGGTTTTCTAACTCCAGGGTTGTCTCCCTTTGTGATTTCTTTATTCTTTCTATTTCCATTTTTAGATCCTGGATGGTTTTGTTCATTTCCTTCACCCATTTTATTGTGTTTTCCTGTAGTTCTTTAAGGGATTTTTGTGTTTCCTCTTTAAGGGCTTCTCTAGCTGTTTACCCGTGTTCTCCTGTATTTCTTTGAGGGAGTTATTTATGTCTTTCTTAAGGTCCTGTATCATCATCATGATAAGTGATTTTAGACTGAATCTTGCTTTTCCAGTGTGATGGTGTGTCCAGGACTTGCTATAGTGGGAGAATTTGGTTCTGATGATGCCAAGTAACCTTGGTTTCTGTTGCTTATGTTCTTATGCTTGCCTCCTACCATCTGGTATCTCTAGTGCTACCTGCCCTTGCTAAATCTGACTGGAGCCTGTCCTTCCTGTGATCCTGGTTGTGTTAGAACTCCTCCGAGTCAAGCTGTCTCTGCGATCCTGTGAGATCCTGTGATACTGGGCTTGTTAGAGCACCTGGGAGTAGAGCTTCCTCTGGGACTGGCTGTGGAGTTTGTACCCAAGGTCTGCTCAGGGCAGTGGCTGGCCCAGACAGAACTGAAGGAACCAGTGCTACTGGGCTGGCAGAGTTCCTGTGTGCCTGGGTCCCAATGGTCCCAGTTACTCCTGGTGTTGGGACAGATGTGTCCTCCTCACCTCTGATCCTGGGCGTGTTAAGAGCACCTGGGAGTGGAGCTTCCTCTGGGTGTTGTGGGACTGGCTGAAGAGTTTATGCCCAAGGTCTGCTCAGAGTACCAGCTGGCCCAGACAGACCAGAAGCAACCAGAGCCACTAGGCTGGTGTGGGTGGGGTGGGGGTGGGGAGTTGGAGGTGGGGGTGGGGAGTTGGAGGTGGGGTCCTGTGTGCCTGAGTGTCACAGGTCCCAGCAGCTCCCAGTGTTGGGACAGATGTGTCTTCCTCACCTCTGATCCTCTGATTCTGGGCGTATCAGAGCACCTGGGAGTGGAGCTTCCTTTGGATGCTGTGGGACTGGCTGCAAAATTTGTGCCCAAGGTCTGCCCAGACAGACCAGACGGAGCCAGTTGTTAATGGCTTATTTCAATTAGTAACTTGAATAAAAATGAGATGGAATCAATTTACTGGGTAAAATCAGCAAAGAAGTGGTTGGTTACATGCTTGTATGCTACTTTTCAAAGACAAAATTGATGCTAAGATGTGATAAAAATTTGATATCATAAAATGGTACAATTCACAAATGATATAATTTGCAAAATTAAAAAAAAATCTTCTACCAAAGGAAACATTTGTTAAAATAGTTCCTACAGGAAACTGAAGAGCTATTTCAGCATGAAGATCTGAGTTTGGTACTCAGCACCCACATAAAAAAGTCGATTATAGTGTCTCATGTATATGTGTGTGTATGTTTGTGGCAGCGGAGGGATGGGGAGGGGTGGCCTCTGAGGTTCACTGGCCTGCCAGTCTAGCCTAATTGCTGAGTTCCAAGCTAGGAGGATACCTCAAAAGGAGGCTGTTTACATTTCTAAGGATAATACCCAAGCTTTTCTTTTAGCTTGCACACACACACAAACACACACAAGCACACACACTTTCTATATAGCAGGAAGGAAATCAGCTGTTTACTAAAAGATGCCCTTATCAGGTGTTCAAGGCCAATCTTAGCTATATAGCAACTTTGAGAACAGCCTGAGCCATATGAAACAAACCACCAACCAAAGAGTATACATGGTGGGACTCATGGCTCCAGCTGCCATGATGGCCAGAGGATGGCCTAGTCAGTCATCAATGGGAGGAGAGGCTCTTGGTCCTGTGAAGACTCTATGCCCCACTGTAGGGGAATGCCAGGTCCAGGAAGCAGGAGAGGGTGGGTTGGTAAGCAGGGGGAGGGGGGAGGGAATAGAGTTTTTTTTCAGAGGGGAAACCAGGAAAGGGGATAACATTTGAAATGTAAATAAAGAAAATATCTAAAAAAAAGAAAAAAGAAACCCAAAAAAGGGGGGTGGGGTAGGTGGGTAGACTTCCCTAATACATACACAATACTCCATTATTCCCAGGAATAATTTTTTCCTGATCATAATGTCTTAACCAATATTACCACACATTAATGTTACTTTCACTTCTAATGATTAGTACTTACTTTCAAAGAACTTGAAAACAATGACTTTCAGTGTGTTTGAATAGAACACAAAATGTTTAAGCTGATAATTTCATTGAGACATTAATATATAAAGAAACACAGCATGTGTCCAAATTATAATAAGTTAGCTATTCTGTATAGTTTGAAGTGGTCTTTTTCCTTCCCATGGCATGTTTGAGACAGGGTATTACTATGTAGCCCAAGCTTGCCTTAAACTAGTAGCAATCCTCCACCTCAGCCTTCCATGCTAGATAGGCATAAGCCACAATGTCTGACTTAGTTTAAAATATTCTTAATGTGGGACTGGAGAGATGGCTCAGCAGTTAAGAGTACTGGTCGCTCTTCCAGAGGTCCTGAGTTCAATTTTCAGCAACCACATAATGACTCACAACCATCTATAATGGGAATTGATTCCCTCTTCTGGTGTGTCTAAAAACAGCTACAGTGTACTCATATACATTATACATTAAATAAATAAATAAACAAACAAACAAATACACCTTTAAAAATATTCTTAATTTGACAGTATAATTGTTAATTTATTTTTAGGTATTGCAAGATTACCAAATCTAAAAAGCAACCAAAATTTCCTCAAATTACTTTCTATACTTAAAAAAGAAGCTTCAATTAAAATATTTTCTGAATTAGTATGTCTCCTTACTTAAAAAGTCATAAAAGAAAGAAATTACCTTATGCTTTGCAGAATGTTGGATAAGTTCTGTAATTAATACTTTGTCCTGTTGCAATCTTCGCTTCATCAGTTTGGAGCAGTTGATATTAATGGCTTCCAGAATGTGGGACGTATTGTATTCCACAAATGGCCGGCTATCAATTAGCAGCACTTTTTCCGTTCCACTTTCCAGCAGAGCCACTAACCTCTCAGTAACAATTTGAGTTCCAATCATCTCATGGGCCATGACAACAATAAGTCCTCTTTCCCCACCTCGTTCTTTAATTTGCCACGATGATGTAATGGTGCTGTGCTCAAAGGCTCAGCCACTCCATTGTACTAAAAATGTATGAGGTCAGGCTAGTGGTGACTGGCAAAAGGAGAGTTAAACCCATTTCAGCAAGAGCCCTCCAATTGAATGTCTCTTTCTCTTTCCTGTTGATATGCTCTTGCAAAGGATTCCCCTCACATTAGATTCCTGCAGAGATGATGGGAATATCCATTCCACAACAAAAGATGCTTTAGGGCAGCCAAGGCATTACATCATCCTTTACCTTTGCTCCCTCACTCCAGCGCTTTGCACTAGACTGACAACCTATATGAAGAGAGAAAGACAGACAGAAAACAAAGCATGGGGTCAGAAAATAAAAATGAGTATCAGATTAGAGAGTGTGTGATTCATAATATTCACTTCATTAATCTAATTCCATACTTAATCACTGTTTCATTTGAACAAACAAAAAAGATTAACTAGACATGGCTTCATTAAAAAGGGGTTATACTAACCTCAAAATATAAAAACTTTAAAACAAAACAAAATAAGGCATTCATAATTATAATTACCTGAGATCCTAAATTAAATAATTTGTATGAAGTTACAGAGAAGCAGCTTGAAGTATTAATATTCCAAATGGTTTTCTTCCATTTTACTTATTTATGCCTTGAAAACAGTACACAGAACAGTAGCAAAAAAAAAATCAGATTATATTATTAGGAGAAAAAAAATCTTTTCTGCTGGCTTAAGAATTCCTGTGATGAGTGAGCAGGTGCAGACAACAGCCCCTTAAGAAGCAGGAAAACAAGATTCCACAAACTTCAGTTCCTTTTTAGGGAAGAAAAGGGACAAAATGGCTGACATACTTGTCAACATGACTACAGAAGACCTGGGATGGACCCAGCTCTACAACAGGTGGTCTCACAGCCATGACTCTGGTCTGTTTCCACCTCACAGTCCTTGACCTGTCATAGGCTTCCTCTTTGGTTTTCATATCACATTCTCCAGAGAATCACTGACTTAGAAAATTTCATCCCTTAACCTGGGACTTGAAGACAGCATGCAGAGCCCTTAAAATGCCTTCTAATCTCACCAAACTCCTGTAAGGAACCATTTTCTGAGTAATACTAATTGAAGTTTAGTATCCATAGTTTGAGCCTGATCCTAGCCTTCACCATTCTTACATTTGTATCTATCCTGGCCCACTTTCCTTACTTGAGACATGCTCTAGGATCAGACATTTGCTGTTGGCACTCACTTTTAGAGAATAAGTACTTGGTGGAAATATTTGATTAGTTTCTCACTTCCACTCTGCTAGTAGGTAAGATGCTCAATTTAACTTTCATAATAAGTAAAACCTTTCTTGTTCCAAAAACAATTTATGATTATAAATAAATAATTGATTGCCAGGTTTCAGAACAAGATGGTAAAGCTGTCAATCATCTTAGGGTCATCTTCTCTACTTTTAAACTTAAATGTCAAGTCTGGGACATGGAGAAAAGGTATCAGGCTAGAAAGAGAAGTGGCCTGGGATTTACTGGCTATGTGAATTCCTTCTACAAAATACAGATGCAGCAATGATTATCTCTTCATAAATATTTGTTCTGAGGATAAAACTGTCTGATTTATCCAAAATTAATAAATGCAAGTGGATCAGACAGAGAGAGGAGGGGAATGCACTGGTGGCTAGATGCACAGATGAAGCTGGGCATCACAGTGCCTACCTTTAATGCTGGGACTCGAGCAGCTGAAAAAGAAGGAATTTTAAATTGCAGACCAGCCTGGGCTATCTAGTCAGACTCACTGTCTCAGATGGGAGGGCAGTGTTGTTGAACAAAGCTCACTCATGTCTAGAATCATAAAGACATTATGAGGGCTAAAGCGACAGCTTAGCAGTTAAAAGCTTGCCAGCAGCTCTCTCAAAGGACCAGGGTTCAATTTCAAGCACCCACATGATACAACCATCTTTAATTTCAATCTCAGGGAATCCAATGCCTTCTTCTGGGATCCTCTCAGGTACCAGGTACATATATGTTACACAGACATACAGGCAAACAAAACACTGATGCACATAAATATTGTCTTTTTAAAAAGACATCACTGAGTAGATCAAAGCAGTAGCAATCTACTTTTCTATACAGTCCAGCTTCCACCTTTCTCACAGAGCCTGATGCAGATGCACCTGAGAAATATTATTTTACGAACCCTACATTTAATGTATTAAATGGCCATGTCTTGTCTTTCAAGCACCAAGTTTCACTACATTGCATTTATCTTTGATATGCTTTTGTGTCAAAGAGGAATAAGAGTCATCTCTCATTTCAGAAGCTACAGCAGGAGATTTGCCTTGGCAATCAACAAACTTTTTTGAAGTACCCAGCATATTCACAGCACTGAATAAAGTCCTGAGTGCTCATTGACACACACCATGCCAATGTAAGGTCCTGCACAGAGAATGTCTGACTTCCAAACCAGAGCTTCTACTACTGGGTTACCCAGTTTTCCCTCAGCACCTGCTCCACAATGGAACTGGACTGGGGAAGAATGATGTGACTTGTCCACAAGAGTGCCCAGATGGCACAGAAAGTAGAAATCGGAGAACAAGAGAAAGCTGGTTCCAACAACAGTACTGAGTGTGGTTGGCCCCATTCAACGATGAAATCAGGAAGAGACAAAAAGCAGTGATCTGGGTTAGGAGATCAAGAGACAAAAGGAAGGAGAAGAGAGCAAATATGCACCAGCTTCCTTCAGCAGACAGTTCTACCAGGTATGACAAGGCCCGAGTTGGCTGCTGCAGGTACAGAAAGACTCTTGTCCTAACCAAGAAAGGATCTCTCTCTCTGCTCAGTCACTCTAATAGGGGATGTAACTTAAGCAGAAGGATGAGAGTGAAGTAAATTTGTACACATTCAGTATTGTACTGAAACCAGCCCAAGTCCTCTTGTCCCTTTATATCAAATTTTTGATGTTCTTAGTCCTAACTGGAGTATGTGGCAGAACCCTGCCAAGGGGTAATGGAGAGTGAAGTACCAATGACCTTCAACTCATTTCTTTTCTATTTACTTACTTACTTAATTTACAATGCAGTCATACTCCCACCCCGAACTCATTTCTTTATAATGAGAAATGTTTCAAACTTTATTGATTCTTTGTGAATTTCATAGCATGTACCCCACTACCATTCATCTTCCCCTTCATATCTCCCCTCTACCCCTGCAAATAAAATACCCTCCAAAAGGAAATAAAGTAAGATAGAATGAAAACAAAATTTGGTGTGGAAATCGTGGTGTATTACACAGTACGTCATCCAGTATACACTTTTGTCCACACACCTCTACTTGCAAATGTTCATTGCAATGAGTCATTGGTCTGGTTTGAGGTCTTTGGCTTCTACTACTCTATCAATACTGGATCCTCACTGGAACTCCTGTTGGATATCCTGCTGTTCTGTGTCATAGTGATCCTGCAGCTTTGGATCTGAAGGACTGGCCCTTCATGTACTCATAGCTAGCTAGCATAGATGTTGGGTGAGCCAACTCAAAGTCCTGGATCTGGGCCTGGGGGGAGGAAGGGTGCATAGCTGAGTTGGTCAGCTCACCAGCTCTCCTGAGCCTACACCACTAAGGAGAGTTCTCCAGTACTGCCCCAGTTGGCTCATTCAATACTGCAGCCAGCAAGAGACAGGGCCAAGCTCTTCTGTTCTCATGTCCTAGGGCTGACTCACCCATGCCTTCGCCACCAGGGCAAACTACTGTGCTGCCCTCACAGCTGCCCCCACAGAAGATGTGTGCTCTATCAGGCAGACAATGCCCCAAGCTCCCAGCATTCTAGCTGGACCCTATCCCCAGTCATCTGACCACAAGCCAGGCATGCCACACCCCATACAATATAAGGGGCAGTTTGCCTCCTCCTCTCTCTCTCTCTCTCTCTCTCTCTCTCTCTCTCTCTCTCTCTCTCTCTCTCTTATTCACTCTCTCTCTCTTCCCTCTCCTCTCTCTCTCTCTCTCTCTCTCTCTCTCTCTCTCTCTCTTTCTCTCTTTCTCTCTCTTTAGCTCTTCTTCTCTCCTTCCTCTCCTTTCCTTCTCTTTACTTAACCGGCCTATTTTCTCTTTCCTACAATAAAATATCTCATTTATACATTGCCTCCTTTTTAACTAACTCGAGCCCTGCCCACAGGTCGGCAACAAGGAGAGAGAGAGAGACCTCCAGGCCTCAACATCAGGCCCTGCTCATGGTACAACACTGGCCAGGTGAGGTACAAAGCCCGCTCTCCCAAGTGCTGTAGCAGGTAAGGTGCAGGGTCAGCTCTCCTGAGTGTGGTGGCTGGTGAGGGACAGTGCCAGCTCAGCACAGTATCTAAGACAGCAGTCCAGACCAGGGACATCTGCATGGCCTTTGGTAGTAACATGGGCTTAGGACATCAATACAGACCCTGGCTGCCATAGGACCACAAACTAGACATGGTCCCCAGCAGCAGCCTGGGCCTAGATGTCCCCCATGGCCTCAGGTGGTAACACAGGCCACTCAGATCAGCATGCGTGTGTTCCTGTGGCAGCACAGACCTCAGATATCCACATGGTCTCTGGTGGCAGCCCAGACCATGGATATCTGCTTGGCCTTTGGTAGTAATCTGGGCCACAGACATCAACAGAGATCCCAGCTGCAGCAGGACCATGGACCCACACATGGCTCTTGGTGGCAACCCAAGCCAGGATATTACCATGGCTTCCTCATATTTGCCTGTTCTTCCACATTCTCCACAGTGTACAAACCTTTGGCTTTGCTTCCTCTTGCATCTCTTCACCACATACTCCATCTTTCCCATCTCTCCATTCATCCACCTTAGTGGCACCCACAGCAGGTAACTGGGTATCTTTCTTCTGACCACCCCCCTCAATGTGGCCCAGGCCAGCACTTGGGTGTCTTAGAAGTTTTAAATACCCACAGTCTCCTTCTACCCTACTGAACTGGGCTGTTTACCATGCATGAGACCCTGTGTTCATCCTTAGCACCCCGTGCCAGGTGTTATAAACTGCCATTGTGCTAAAACGCCAACACTGCACTGAAGTTTCTTCAATTCCTATGTTGTAGATAACCCTCACCTGACCTTAAACACCTAACTGGTAACCACTGCTAAGAGTAAGTAGCTTCTGATTTCTTCCTAAGAGTATTTAAAATAAATATAGAAAACACAATGCTACTTGTCTTATCCTTTGTTCAAATATTACTTGGAATATACAGTTTTATATCTTGCTTTTTTCTTCCATCCATAATACTCCAATTTGGTTTTTTAAAAACATTACATTTAGAAATTAGCAAACAGGCAAATTAACCATTTCTTGGGCCAGGGAAATGGCTCCATTTGTAAAACTCTTGCTATGCCATAGTGAGGACCTGAGTTCAGCTCCACAGCACCTACAGAAGGCCAAACACACACTGGGATTCCAGTCCCCTCAAATAAGACAGAAGCAGACACAGGAGAGCCCCAGAAACTGTCAGGCCAACAACATGACGTTTACAACACATCCTGGCTCTTACAAGTGAAAAGCAAGTATCCACACCTAAGGCTATGTTCTGACATCTGACATGTGGTTGGTAACATACACACAGAGTCACAAACACACACATCATACACATACACAAATGCCAATCCTAGTATGTGAATCAAATGATTCATGCTTTATATGCTGTGACTTCTAACATTAACAAAAATTGTATAATAACTTCCTCCTTAAATTTATTTTTTAGTTGTTTTTATATGTAATACATTGAATGTTTTAGATTCAATGAGAAGGTATACTGGACTTCCTGATAGAAATAGAGTTTTAACTATCAAAATTCACTCTATAACGACATCAGTGAAAGATGCTGCTAATTCTGTTCTGCGTGAGAACTGTCAAGGTGCAGCTTGTTTTGAGTAAAGGAACAATATAAAGACTAATATTATAAAAGAGTACCAATTATCTGTCCTTAAAATAAGTAAGAGGAGACGGGCAGTGGTGGCCCATGCCTATAATCTCAGCACTTGGGAGGCAGACGCAGGCGGATTTCTGAGTTCGAGGCCAGCCTGATCTACAGAGTGAGTTCCAGGACAGCCAGGGCTACACAGAGAAACCCTGTCTCGAAAATACAAAAACAAAAATTAAGAGGAAAGACATCTAGTTCACTTTCCTCAGTCCCTGCAGCCATCAGTGTACCCAACTGGGTTGATTTTTGGTTTTTGGTTTTTTTTTCTGGAGTACTGGGGATTTAACCCAGGCCCTTACACACATAAGAGATAAGTATTTTCAACTCAGCTGTGTATCTTGCCCATCCTGGTTTTTTGTTTGTTTATTTGTCTGTTTTGTTTTGTTTTACTTTTTATTTTGAGATGACCTTGTAAAGTTTTCTACACTCACCTTAAACCTGCTCTGTAGGCTAGACAGCCTTGACCTTGTAACCCTCAAGTCTTAGCCTTCACAGTGAATATGATGACAGCTCTGCACCACAAACCCTTCCAGGATTTCCCTTTCCCCTCCACATTACTATTGAACGGTTCTACTAAACATCTTCCTAGATAGATCCGAGATCAGTTGTAATGAGGAGATGTTCAACTACAAAAACGAAATGTTCCTTTTTTCCTTCTACTCATGGTTACTTTATGTCAACAAGAGTTCTCAATTACTAGGCACTGCTGCCCTGAGCTCACCCACATGGCCTAAGTCAGGCAGGGAAGGAAGGAGGTTCCACAAACATTTCAAATGACCGTCTGGAAATTGAGAAGGCAGGAGCTCCCACTGTATACTCATTTCTTGAAGAAAAAGATTTGCAAGTCTAGAGCTTAAGTTCAAATTCTCAGCAAGTCATGGGAAGGGTAGAATCAGGCATGAAGTTTATTAAACTACAAGCTATACTTAGTTTCCCCTCCAATAAAGATTGATAAAACAAGATACAAAATAAAAGACTTTTTGGGGAGCTCTAAATGAATGGTACAAATCTACATGGAGGACTAGATTTGTTGCAAGGGAAGAAGGACTAGATGAAGAAGCAAGCAAAAACATCTTAGGCTTTGACCTTTGGAATTCTACGGGGATTCTGTGGATAACAGAACTAGTAGAAGGTTGAGGTTGTGGCTTAATAACAGAGTGAGGCGCCCTAAGCAACACTAGCACCCCCTCCTGTCAGAAACTGAAAATCAAAACAAACAAACAAAAAACTGACAGAAATTCAGAGATCAAAGCAAACCCAAAAGACAAAACAAAAAACCAATCCTCACCAAAATAGCCATGAACTTAACATGTTTGGTCCACATTTTCCTACCCCTAAGACATAAGTATTGACAAGTGATAGTAACAGAATACACTGCTTGAAGAAACTCTTTCTAAGCAACTAGACACGGAGACAAATGCACAGTAAAGCCTAGCCTCTCTCACTGAGAGGCAGCACTCAGCACATTTACACTGTTTACATGTTTCCAGAACTAGAAATGAAGGTTACAACTGCAGCTAACTTTCTTTTTTTTTTTTAAGATTTTTTTTTAAGGTTTTTTTTTTTTTTATTTATTTTATGAATGTGAGTACACAGACATACCAGAACACCAGAAGAGGGCATCAGATCCCATTACAGATGGTTATGAGCCACCAAGTGGTTGCTGGGTTTTGAACTCAGAACCTCTGGAAGAGCAGTCAGTGCTCTTAACCGCTGAGCCATCTCTCAAGCCCCAGCTAACTTTCAAAAATTAACTCTCTTTTAAGACACTGGTGGGCCAATGCATGGGTGGGGCCAAAAGTATGAAAAGTCTTAAAGAGTTTCTGCTAGCCAGGAGTAGCATACACTTGACACTGTTTCAGTTAGAGATCATGTCTTTCTTCTTAGAATTGCCTCCTGTTTGTTATGTTCACCTGTGTCAACAGCTAGCTTCCATTCCCTGATCTACCTGAGCCCTGATTCTTCTCACACTACCTTCCCTTTCCTCCATTAGCCATGAGTCTATTAGACAATACTCTTGCAACCTCCGTTCATTCACTGACCCACATCTCATGCTTTCTCCTAGCTTCTTGCAGGAAAACTAAGGGCCTGTTCACTAGAAGAGGAGCCTGGATATGGGTGGCCATCTGGGGTGGGAACGCAAGGATACCTAAGAGGGAGCCACTAAGCAAGAGGAAATGTAGGGAATCTCATCAGTACAGAAAAGGTTTTTATAAGGCTACTCGTAGATATCCCAGTCAATTAGAAAGTAATTATCAGACACCTAGGATGTGCCAAACACTGCTTTGAAAATGCATTAACAAATGCTAATTATTCATTATGAATTATAACTGTAAATGTATTGCTCAGTTTTAAATTAAGCAAGTAAAAAAATTCTTGCTCTTTTAGAATTTAGTACTAGAATGCTGAATTAGTCATTTTTCCATTACTTTAAGAAAATCTGAAACAATTAACTCATTAGGAGAAAACACTGTGTGTTCATGTACACGTACATGTTCTTGCGTGTTCCAGGGGTCAACCTGAGGTGGCATTCAATCAGATGCTAGTCACTGGTTTTTGAGACAGGGGCTCTCACTACAACCTAAAGCTTGCACATTAAGATAGATTGCCTGAACAGCAACTAGAGGGAGCTTCCTGTAATCTGCCTTCCCAAAGGTGGAAATAAGTACCACCTTACCCAGCATTATTATTTAAAACAATCTTTAAGTTTAAATATGTTTCGATTATACTCTTTCCCTTCCCCAAATCCTTCCAGATCCTTTCCACCTCCCTATACATCCAACTTTCTTTCGCAAAAAAAACAAATAATAACCCAATGCAATAAACCCCTTTCAAAACTAAGAAAGCAAAACTCCACCCCACCCCATATCCCCACACACACATACAAACCACATCAAACTGTAACCAAATAAGAACAAACGAATAAAACTGTGGAGTCCATTATATGTTGACTAACTATTCCTGAACATGAGGCCTGTTTTGGAGTGGCTGATACACGCAGTGTCACTCTATTGAAGAAAACTGATTTTCCTTTCCCAGCAGGTATGTGACAGCTCAGTTGTTAAACTTAATCTACTGGCTAACTTTTTTTTCTTTCTTTCTTAAAATGATTTATTTATTTTTATCTTATGTACATGTGTTTTGCCTGCATACACATGTGTGTCTATGTGAGGGTGTCAGATCCCCCTGCCTGGTACAGACAGCTGTGAGCTGCCATGTGGGTGCTGGGAATTGAATCTGGATCCTCTAGAAGAATATCGAGTGCTCTTAACTGCTGAGCTGTATCTCTAGCCCCATGGCTAGATTTTCATTCATTTAAAACAAACAAAACAAAACAAAACAAAACAAAATAATAAAATAAAATATAGTAAGATGAAACAAAATTTATCACATTGAAGTTGGATAAATCAAACCAACAGAAGGAAGAGAGCCCAAGAGAAGGCACAAGAAGCAGAGACCCATCACATTCTGACACTCAGGAATACCATCAGAACACTAACCTGGAAGCTATAACACCGAGGCAGAGGACCCGGTGCAGCCTGTGCCTTAGTCTCTGAGCTCATAGGAGCTTTACTCATGTTGATTTAGAGCACTGTGTTTTCTTGGTGCCCCACATCCCCTCTGGCTCTTACACTCTTTCCATCATGGGAGGTCCCTGACCTCTGAGGGGAGGGATTTGATAGAGACATCCCATTTAGAGCTCAGTGTTCCAAAGTTTCTCACTCTGCATAATGTCTGGCTACAGTATAACAAGCATTTTACATGGGTGTTGAGTATTGAACTCAGTATTCTCCTAATTAAATGGCAAGAAGTTTACTGACTGTACTTGTCTTAGTTAGAATTTTTTTTGCAATGATGAAACACCATGACCAAAAAGTAAGTTGGGGAAGAAAGAATTTATTCAGCTTACACTTCCAGATCGTAAGTCCATCATTGGAGGAAACCAGGACAGGAACTCACACAGTTGGATCCTGGAGGCAAGAGTAGATGCAGAGGCCATGGAGGGAAGCTGCTTATTGGCTTTCTTCACGTGGCTTGCTCAGCCTTCTTTATATATATGTATGTATACGTTCTCTTTTTTTTAATTTATCTTTTATTTTTTTGGTTTTTTGAGACAGGGTTTCTCTGTGTAGCCCTTGGCTGTCCTGGAACTCACTCTGTAGACCAGGCTGGCCTCGAACTCAGAAATCCGCCTGCCTCTGCCTCCCAAGTGCAGATTAAAGGTGTGCACCACCACTGCTTGGCTCAGCCTTCTTTTATATAGAACCCAGGACTACCAGCCCAGGGATGGCACCACTCACAATGAGCTGCACCCTCCTACATTGATCATTAATGGATAAAATGCCTTACAGCTGGATCTTATGAAGGCATTTCCTCAACTGAGGCTTCTTTCTCTCTGATGACTCAGCTGTGTCAAGTTGACACACAAAATCCATTTCCCCAGTCCCTAAAAACGATATTTGGCTTAGAGTTCTGGAAACTTCAGTCCAAAATTGAGCAGATTCAATGCTCTCAGTACTTGTGGGCATGTTAGGTAGGAATGGCTAAGAATGGTAGGGCAGGTAAAGTGTTCATATAGCAAACCAGCATGGAATTCCTGTTAGAAAGCATGTCCCTTGTGACCTAAAATCTTCCCACCAAGATCTCACCTCCTAACGACTCCAGTACTTCCCAATAACATTAATCTGGGGACTCAGTCTTCAACAGATGAACCTTAGAAAGACTTTCAAAATGTAAAATATAAGGTACACAAAATAGACAAAATAAAATGTTATGCTAGTGAAAAGTGTTATGGAGAAATAAATGAAGCAGAGTTTTAAAAGGTAAGAGATGTTGAAGGCAGCTCAAACTCACCAACCAGTCAGAGGCCTTTTTTCCAAAGGAATCACAAAAATAAAATCATGGAGGTGAGAAAGCAAGCTAAGAGGACACCTGGAAGACTGAAGCTCTATGCCAAAAGCATGATTGAAAATAATGAAGATACTGGCCAAAGAAAATCCTGAATTAGGCAAATTCTAATAAAAGATATGGCAGATATTCAGTCTTCAGAATTATACTTATATTTACTAAAAACGACACATTTCTAGGCAACTGAGGTTTTTGTTTGTTTGTTTTGGTTTTTCGAGACAGGGTTTCTCTGTATAGCCCTGGCTGTCCTGGAACTCACTCTGTAGACCAGGCTGGCCTCAGAAATCTGCCTGCCTCTGCCTCCCAAGATCTGGGATTAAAGGCGTGCACCACCACTGCCCAGTGGCAACTGAGATTTTTTAACTTTAGGGTCAAATATACACAAGTATGTATGTAGGTGAGTCCACACACATACTAAAAAAGTTTAGTACATTTTCTTCCTTTAACACTGCAGAGGAGGTGCTGTGGTTCCTTAATTAGTGTATGTCTTGCCCAAGAAACACCAACACTGTGACAGGAAAGATATGTTCACACAGTATACTGCTGCTTAGAACACAAATGTTTATATCTAGTAAGAGAGTCTGGAGGGTTTTCAGTTTTTTGGCAAGGAATGGAGTAAAATAAGACATAGTAAGCAAAATATATGTATGAAAAAAAGTCTATACAAGAAAGTATTTTTTAAATTTTTTTTAAGGTAATTTATTTATTTTTATTTTATGAGCACTGGTTGGTGTTTTGCCTGTATGTGTGTCTGTGTGAGGGTGTCAGATCTCCTGGAACTGGATTTACAGACAATTATAAGCTGCTATGTAAGTGCTAGGAATTGAACCCTAGTTCTTTGGAACAATAGTCTGTGCTCTTAACTGCTGAGCTATCTCTCCATCCCCCTTAAAAGTCTTTTTATTAAAATAAATGTTTTCAAGATATTCTTCTTGTCAAAAGATGGATCAAATAGCTCAGAGGTTGGTAACAGTAACTTCAGAATCTTTATCTGTATATTGTACCCTTGGCCAATTCACTGCCATAACAAATCGACTATGAGAAAGAAGAGGCATATGTTTCTGACAAAGGACAAATTACCACAAGTACTAAGACAGGGCAAACAAAGGTGGATAATCTGGAAGCAGTCTAATGAAAGAAAGGTTGCAATTTAATTTCTCAGAGACTCTCAGTTTTAGAGATAATATCTTGTGTATTGTATGGATGCTTCACCAGTCAATTTAAAAAACCTATGGCCTGTAGGAAAGGGTAGAATAGAGGGTGGGACATCCAGGAAGCAGAGAGAATTCTGGGATAGAACAAGGCGCAAGATATTCACCTAGGAAGATGTGACAAGATGGATGCATGGTACCTGAGCACAGATAATGAGCCATGTGGCAGAGTGTAGATTAGAATAAATGGTTTAATTTAAATTATAATCTAGTCAGAGAAGAGTCTAGCTAGAAGAGCCTAGCTATATGTCCAAGGTATTTGTAAATATATTTTGAGTCTGAGTCATTTCAGGGAGCATAGGGCTGGGAGGAAGAACCAGGACTTAGTTTCTACAATCAGTAACCCTAGAAGCATGCAATGAAATGCAGTCATGTTGGCCCATGCCTCTGAGTCAGTCCAGCACTTGTGAGATAGAGGCAGGAGAATCAGACACTCAAAGTCATCCTTGGCTGCAAAGGGAGTTTGGGGCCATTCTGTGATATGCATGAACTTGCCTTAAGGGAGGGAGGGAGAGAGGGAGAGAGGGAGGAAGAGAGGGAGGAAGGGAAGAAGGGAAGGAGGGAGAGAGGGAGAGAGGGAGGGAGGCAGAAAACATTAGCAAATGATATCACACAGTCTTGCTATTATTTATTGGTAGGGCTGATTTAAAAAAAAGTGGGGGGTGAGTGGGCAGAATAGAAGATGAGCTACACACACACACACACACACACACACACACACACGAAAATTGATGTTACTCTTTGAGAGGTGAAAACCCAGCTGTCGCTTCACCAAAGAACGTGTAGAGAATATTAACTGTGGGGCTGGAGAGACGGCTCAGTGGGTAAGAGCACTGACTGCTCTTCCAGAGGTCCTGAGTTCAATTCCCAGCAACCACATGGTGGCTCATAACCATCTGTAATGGGATCTGATGCCCTCTTCTGGTGTGTCTGAAAAGAGTGACAGTGTACTCACATATATAAAATAAATAAATCTTTAAAAAAATATATTTATCGTAAGGTAAAGAGCATTTGCCTATCATCCTCAAGGTGTGTGTGTGTTTACTGGTGACAGAACCTTATGCATTCTAAACACATTGTCTACAGCACTGAACTACATCTCAGATGCCCAGAAAATTAAAAGTTCAATTATGACTTGTGACTAAAAACCTGAATTTTAAAATATATCAGTTGGGGCATACTTTTTAATATAAAAAGAGTCCTTCTATATATAAGGGACTTATTCTGATATTTGTGTTAGTTAATATAGTACTACTACTCGTAAAATATATTTTGAGTATTAAAAGTTTCCAGAGCAAACCTGCTTAAATAATCACAAATGTAATAAAGTATGACTTGTCATTCCTCACCAAAAAGGTGCAAATTCCTCTGGCAAAGCAAAGCATAGGCTTAGGTCACCATTGTCAGCTCCCAAGAAGACAAGCAGAGCAAGGCTTGAACAGGTTCCAGACATGGCCTTCAAGCACAGACCACACCTGCTTCCAAGGCCCCGGGGCTAAAAATAACTCTGGGGCCTCAAAAAAATGGGATATCAGCCAAGCTCAGGGGTAACTGCTGGCCCCTTGCTCAGCTCTGCTTAGTGAAAGCAGGAGCTACAAAACTGTTATAACACACGCACACGTGTACACGCACACACAGACACACACGTGTGCGCACTCACAATTTCCTTCAATAGGTTTCTGCACCAAGCACACACAACTCAGGCAGGCTCAGTTTCTTTATAGCTTCCAACCAAAACGAATCCTAGGAATTCAGAAAAAAATTAAATAAATGTGAGATTCCATCATGTATTGTTTTTAAAGGAAAAAAAATAGACAGGACTCAGGAGACCTTGTTCTAATTTCAACTTTACCAAACTGCTCAGAGGCCATATAAAACATGCCACTGGACACTCCCAGGCCTGTGTTTGTATAATGGGTGAAGTGAGGAACTGAATGACATCTAAGATTCTTTCACTAGTAACCTGAAGATGCCACTGTGAGTGTATCCTAGGGTCTAAATAGTGTCGGAACAGAAAGGTGCCAGCATTAAATCCTCACATTAAAAAGATAACTGAGGCCACACAGAGTTATGGCTGGAGTTTTCCAAGGCTTGATCTGAAATAACTATTCCCATTTCTCTGCAAGTCTCGGGATAAAAGGAGGCCGTGTAGCAGAGAGATGAGCAGCACCACTGCTCACCCACCTCAGGAGCCTAGGCAATACAGGCGATATGAACTCTAACATCACTGCATTTGTCTACACGCGCACACATGCATGCATGCACACATTTGCAGTGGGTGCTGAGATTTTAATAACATGAGGAAGCTACACCACCAGAGAAACAGAGTGGCAGGGCCAGGGCCCGGGCAAAAGAATAGGACAGCACAAGAAGCAGAGACCTTGGCAAAGCCAAGGATGCTACCTGACCTCTTGGTTACTTTTCATTGTTTGTCTTTTCCCTGTGATGTTTTCCATCCTCTTATTGAATTTGAGTTTCTGTGCTTTCCCTTTGTTCTAAAACACTGTCATTCCTCTTCTTTCCCTTGCTCCTCTTTATAGTTCTCCCTTCACAATTAAAAACAGAGCCTCACCGGGCAGTGGTGGTGCACGCCTTTAATCCCAGCAGAGGCAGAGAGGCAGGCGGATTTCTGAGTTCAAGGCCAGCCTGGTCTACAGAGTGAGTTCCAGGACAGCCAGAGCTACACAGAGAAACCCTGTCTCAAAAAAACAAAAACAAAAACAAAAACAGAGCCTCTAGCATTTTAAGGTTAAGCCCTTAATATTAATTCATTTTCTGTGGTGTTATTTCCTTTGGGGGGCTGGGGGTGGAGTGTCTGCCAAGGTGTTCTATCAACATTTAAAATCTTTTTTACTGGTCATGCAGTGGTGGCACACACCTTTTACCCCAGCACTTTGGAGGCAGAAGCAGGTGAATCTCTGTGAGTTGTAGGTTAGACTGGCCTACAAAGCAAGTTCTAGTACAGCCAGGGCTACACAGAGAAACACTGTCTTAAAACCAAAACAACAACAATAGTAATATAAATAAACTATTAAGATAAAACATTTTAAATTAATTAAATTTTTATTTTAGAGAAATAAAAAAAAAAATCCCAGCTTGACATTTCATACATAGCTGGGTCCACGAAGTAAACATCCTTAACTTCCTGTCAAGACAGGCTAGAGCACACAGACTGTATAGCATGTGACCAAGTAAGTTAAGCAAGAAGAAGCACCCTGGAAGGGTATACAGTCAAATCCACCATAAGTTGTAGAAAATAACTTGAAAACATGACTGGATAAATTTCACTTGGTAACTCTTTACAATGGACAGAACAGAAAATTGAGTCAAGGAAACTTAGATGCAGCCCATATGATTTTAGATGTGTAAGGATGGGTTCAGACTAGAACAGTGACTGAATGGTCTGACATAAAAAGAAAGCATCAAAAGACTGTTGAGGATCTAAAGCTAGATCAGTGTGCCTAGTAGCAAAGCACACCTTTATTAACTTACAGACTGACAGTGCTCACGAAAATGGCCATCTACACTACACCATTAAATTATTCTATAATAACATCTGAAAGATCTTGGTACCCTAATCTGTCACTGCTTCATATCAGCTAATATAAAATTAAGTGAGCATTATATCCAGGTTCAAGTTTCTGTTTACAAATAAAGTGCACTGGGCATAGTGAAAGGTTAAAATAAGATGGTGGTGTTATACATCTATAAATCACAGCATTCAGAAGACTGATCTTGAATTGAAGGCCGATATCATGATGCTCTTCTGTAAGTTAAACACACACACCACAGAGGAGGCGGGGGAGAAACACTAAGCTCATGCTCAGGCCCTGCATTTTTTGTTTGGTCTTAGCATGCCATGCTAAGAATGTTCAGAGGAAGGAAGATACTGAAACGAAAGTGCTAAGCTCTATTTTCTCAATAAACTAAATACAATTATTTTTCATCATTATCCAAAATCCATTTTATTGTAGTATCATAGAGTTCATTCCATGGTAAATGGTAGTATAAAAAACCACCTTATTAAAAATTTCAATGTCAATAATGCTATAAGATACAAGATACTCAGTATGTGCTATGATTTGAAAGTGAAGTCTCCCTCTACCTGCCCCTCAAGAACTTGGTCTAAAGCTGATGGATATTGATACAATCAGCAAAAAGTGGCTGGACCACCCCCCATTTATCAGGTGAAAGAAGGAGAGTCATTAGAAGTTCAAGGCATCCTTGGCCACACAGTGACTTGGAGATGAGACTGATCTAAATGAGACTCTGTCTCGACAGCAACAACAACAAAAAAATATTTTCAGGCATGGTGGCTCATGCATATATATAATCCAAGCACTCAGATCTCAAAACAAGAGAGCCACAAGTTTAGAGCTAGCCTAGTCTACAGAGGCCCTGAAAGATACAAACATGTTCCTAGCCTTTTCCTGTCTGTCTGTGTGGTTTCTGGCTGTCATGAAATGAGCAACCTCTTTCACCACACCTTTCAAACCATGATGTTCTCCTCACCACAGACCTAAAGGCAATGGCCAACCAACAAGCCCTAAACCAAAATAAATCCTTCTTTTACATTGTTTCTCTAGCAAAATATGTAGGTCACATAAAGCAAAACAAGTAGACAGGTATTAGGTAATGTCTCTTTTCCATGTGTAAAATTAATAGGAAGGGCATAACAAACATATTAAGTTTTCATAAGGGAAATTTAGTATAAAGCAGATTATAAGGTTGTCCACCATGAAACTCTGGCTTAACACTAAACTACCTAATTCCACCATCTCATCTAATATGTAGTGAATGGCATAGTTAGAGCCTAAGAATTATATTCACAAAGTTCTACTGTTTAATCCTACTGCACCAACTCTTAATTAGGCTCAAAGAAAACATCATCATTTGCTATCAACATTTAAGCATCACATAGCACTAAGTAAAAGAGAAAGGTATTTTAAGCATGATACAATTAATGTTCAGTTTTCTTTCCTTCCTGAATACTGTTCATTCTTTTTTTAATTCTGGGGTTATGGACCTTAGCTAATCTGTAAAAGCCTAAGGAAAAAAAAATGCCTGAGTTAAGAATATAGGTGTGTTCGTTTATTGAGTACCATGTATCCAACTTACACTTTCTCCTTCCATCTAATCACACAAATTACTTCAAAAACTGGTAAAAACTACCTATCTAGTCCTACTTCTGGAGATTAAATCTTGAGTCTAGAATGAAAACTGAAATTTCTATTATTAAAAATGTTACTGGGGGCTCAAGGATCTGGCAAACACCCTGACCTAGAGATCTATCTGGCCTTCCTTTCACCGTGTGCAGTCATTCAGCTGGTGTACAGATTGTTCAGTCTTTCTCACCTTGAGGACACACAGCTACAAAAAAATAAGTTTGAAATAATAATGCTGACAGGATAAACCAGGCATGGTGGTGCACGCCTATAATCCCATTCCTCAAAAGGCTGAAGTAAGAGAATCAGAAATTCAAGGCCATCCTCAGCTACAATACAAACTTAAGACTTTATCCAGGCAGGTGGCACAAAGAATACAGAATACCAGAAGCAAAAGCATTTCTATTTCACTAGTGTCTTAGTTGGGGTTTATACTGCTATGAGGAGATACCATGACCAAGGCAACTTGTAAAGGAAGTTTAGTTAAAGAGTTGCTTACACTTTTAGAGGGTTAGTCCATTTCCATTGTGGCAGGGAACATGGCAGCAGGCAGGAAGGCAGGCATGACACTGGAGCCATAGCTAAGAGCTCATATCTCATTCACAAGTGGCAGCAGAAAGACAGAGCGATCCTGACATGGGCTTTTGAAAGCTCAGAACCCACCTTAGTGACACACCTCCTCCTACAAGCCTACACCTCCTAACCCTTCCTTAACAGTTCATCAACTGGGAAATAAACATTCAAATACCTGAGCCTATAGGGAGACGTTCTTATTTAAACCACCATACCAGATCACTATGTGAGTACAAAACAATTAAATTATGTTTAAATAAAAAGTATTTCATAAGCAGGGTGGTAGTGGCGCACGCCTTTAATCCCAGCACTTGGGAGGCAGAGGCAGGCGGATTTCTGAGTTCGAGGCCAGCCTGGTCTGCTCCAGGACCAGGACAGCCAGGGCTATACAGAGAAACCCTGTCTTGAAAAACCAAAAAGAAAGAGAAAAAAAGTATTTCATAAAGTATAGCATCTTCTTTAAAAAGGGAGTAGTTACAAAATCAACAAGATATTGATTAATCAGTAGTTCTTAATGTTGGCTGTAAATTTAAGTTACCTAGGAGTGCTAAAATATCTTGAACCTCAGAATCTCTGAAGAATGAAAACCAGTAGTTTTTGCATAGGCAAGTGTAGATGGATTATTTTCCAAGAAGAGTTCAAAGGACAGTCTTTTGAAACACAGAATTTAAAAAGGATCAAGAAGAAATTCCATGACACGTTATACTGTGATTTACCTGGTGTGGATCTGTTATAATGTGCTCTAAAGTCTGAAAAACTGTTTAGGCAAGAGAGCAAGTTTGTCAACATCACAACTGTAATTTCAAAGGAGGTGGGGTATAGAGCATAGTAACTCAATTGAACAGAACAAGAGGTCAGAAGCAGAGGTCCTGAGTTCAATTCCCAGCAGCCACATGATGGCTCATGGCCATCTGTACAGCTACAGTGTACTCATACACGTAAAATAAATAAATCTTAAAAAAAAAAAAGAATGTAGATATCAGAGAATTGAATATATACAAAAATTTGTACAAGAATATAGTACTATGGCAATTGATGGCTACTAGAAGAGAGGGGCATCAGTTTTCTTCAGAGACACTGCCCATGCTCAGTAGATAGCTCCACACCCACGCACATCCTGCCAGCACTAAGTCTACTCTATAGGCTTAAAAGAGAGAGAAAGAAAACCATGAACTTAGGAGAAAATAGTGGTTGGCAGTGAGGATCCAGGAAAGGTTGGAGAGGAGGGAACTGGGAATAGAATTGATCAAAATACATTACATGCATAAGCTACACCACTCTTGGGACATATACCCAAATACAGAGACACTTGCTCATTCATATCCATTTATGCTCTATTCATAATTACAAGAATGCAATATTCAATCAGTAAAGGCAAATAATAAGTAAGCCATCCCCCACCCCCATAATTTGTTAATGACTACACTCAGACTGTTGTTTTTTAAGAGTCTTATGTAGTTCAGGCTGATCTTATTTACTATGTAGGGAGGATGACCATTTATTTGCCACAAAATCACCTGAGTATGTGTTTCATAGGAGCTACAGGGAAGTCAAAAGAATGAGATTTTCTATTGTACATGACTTATGTTATTATTATAAAACTAAGAAACTATAAAATATTAAATGTCATGAATATTTACACTAACTAGATTTTTAAGTCATATATAGGATAAAATGTAAATAAATGACTTAGTTACACACTTTAAAGGTTTCAGTAGAGTTTTTAGACAGCATTTAGAAACCAGATGGTAATGGAATTAGACATCTCCTTACACCATTTAAAGCAGCCACTAAGTACATATACAGCATATTCTTAAATCCCAAATGCCAGGAAATCAAGAGGCTCTCAGGACCTAATAGAGAGAACATTAGCTAAAATACCCAACAAAGGGGAGAGAGAACCTGTAGAGACCATATCTAGAGGTTAGGCACGGCTCCCGGTTGAGGGATGGGGCCACCCATCCATCTCAAAAAATATTAGTCCAGAATTGCTTTTGTCTAAAGGAAATTCAGGTACAAAGAGTGGAACAGAGACTGAAGGAAAGACCATCCAGAGACTGTCCCACTTAGGGATGCATCCCATCTGCAGACACCAAACCCAGACACTATTGCTGATGCCAAGAAGCACTTGCTGATGGGAGCCTGGTATAGCTGTCCAGAGGGGCTCTGTCAGAGCCTGACCAATACAGATGCAGATGCACGCAGTCAACCTCTGGACTGAGCATGAGGACCCCAATGGAGGAGTTAAGAGAAGGGATTTGAAATCCCATAGGAAGAACAACATTATCAACTAACCAGACCCCCCAAGAGCTCCCAGGGACTAAACCACCAAGCAAAGAGTACACATGTAGGGACCCATGGCTCCAGCCCCATATGTAGCAGAGGACTGCCTTATCTGGCATCAATGGGAGGGGAGATCCCTGGTCTTGTGGAGGCTTGATGCCCCAGTGGAGGGGAATGCTAGGACGGTAAGGTGGGAGTAGATGAGTGGGTGGGTGGGTGGGTGAG
>NW_022196903.1:128652471-128659939 GCF_008632895.1 Mastomys coucha
ACTCAGAAATCCGCCTGCCTCTGCCTCCCAAATGCTGGGATTAAAGGCGTGCGCCACCACCGCCTGGCAGAGGATAACATTTAAAATGTAAATAAATAATATAACTAATAAAAAATAAATAAAAAATTTAACTCAAATTGCAAATTTTTTTTTGGTTCTTAAATACCTAACTTAATGGCATACAGCCTAACATTCTCCCAGTATTGATAAACCACAAACAAAGTGTACCAGAGAGCCAGAGATAGTGGTACTTGCCTGGAATTACAGCTACTCAGGATACTGAGACAGTGAATCCCAAATTTAAAGCCTGCCTGAGCTATATAGCAACTTCAAGGTCAGCCTGGGCAAGTAGCACAGCCCTATAACTCAGTAGTTGAAAGCTAGCAAGGCTTACACAGAGAGACCTTGTCTCCACTGAAGGAAGAGGAGGAGGAAGAAGAAGGAGAGAAGGAGAAAGAAGAGAAGGAAGAGAGATGCGGCCTAGTGGTAGAACAGGCTTAGGCTGCAAAGTCCTAGAAAAAAATCCCAACGCCAAACAAACAAACAAAAAAAAAAGTAACATGTATTAAATAAAATGTACTTCTATCAAATTGTTTTTAGTATAAGATTAGAAGTTTTGGGGGCTTATTTTCAAAACTCTCAAACAGTACAGTATTTCATAATATACTATCCAAGTTCATACAGCTTTTGACAAAACTCATGTGAATAACCAGGTCCATTCTATGAAAACAAAACAGAAGCTACTATATGGTACCTGATGCACCAAGTGTCCTGCTTCAGTAAAGTGGCGTTGTTTAATACAAGGCAGAGGCCTTATTCTCTTACCGTGCCCAAGCAAATACGCAGCATGAATGCTATCACCAAATAACAAATGTCCAACAAAAGGCCAGAGTGGACCAGGCTGCCTACAATGATGCCTAAAATACATCTTATGTTGGACAGGAAGACAGTTCCTCAGAACTCTGTACTGAAGTATTTATAGACTATACACACATATCTTTCCTAAAATAAAGATATGAAGGCCAAGTTATAGCTTAGTGGTACAGCACTTACACAGCATGCAAATTCAAAAAATTAATTTTTAAATGTAATTACTTTATTTTCAATAAAAATTTAGAATGACTATCAAAAGCCAAATCAACTTTAAAGAACTTCAAACTTCTTTACCATCCTTTGTTGGTGATGCTATCCAGCAATTGAGATAACCACACAGCACCAAACCCTCTCAAATCCTGTCTGCTCTTCTGAAGATAAAATGCTAAGTGGTCAGAAGACAAAAGAGAAAAGAATTACCTCAGGGCTGGAAAGACAGCTCAACCTTCTGTGGTAAAGGCGCCTACCACACAAAGCCAAATCTAATCACATACTCTTGAAAGAGTTGTGCTAGAAGGAGGAGGTTTCTAAGTAGACTGACCCAAGTTTGATCCCCAGAACCCATGTAAAGTTGGAAGGAGAGAACCAAGTCCACAAAGAACCACATACAAGCTATGGCAAACACACACTGACACTAGCACACATACCAACTCTAACTCACACTCAATGACTAATACACTGCACTAACACACACTGACTACAGCACATACACTGATGTACTTTAATTTTTTTTTTGTTTTTTTTGTTTTTTTTTGGTTTTTTCGGGACAGGGTTTTTCTGTGTAGCCTTGGCTGTCCTGGAACTCACTCTGTAGCCCAGGTTGACCTAGAACTCAGAAATCTGCCTGCCTCTGCCTCGCAAATGCTGGGATTAAAAGTGTGCGCCACCACCGCCCGGCTTGTGCTTTAATTTTTAATGATGGTTCTTAAATGCTTTAATCTCCCTGCTAGCCCACCACCCACCAGATGTAGTAGAAAAGACAAGACATAGGGAAGTGGACCTGTTTAGTAATGGCTCTTTGGAAGAACTCCTGTGCTGTCTGGAAATCAGCAGTTCAGTTCACAGGAGTCAGCCACAGCAGCTGCACCCACTCGCAAACACTTCAGGGACACCAGCAGTCCAGTTTGGAAGTGGGGATGCAAACACGTAAGTGGTATCACTACCTAGCAGAGACAGTGAGGCCTCGGCTCAGCACAAGTCAGCAGGAATGCCAGAAGTTCTCAGCTGTGCCTCTCTCAGGGAAAGCAACAAGCCCCAGGCAGCTCTACAAACAAGCTAGCTCAGCCTTCTTCACTGGCCATCGAGTCCTATTTATACTCCCTCCAAACATCACGTAGCCTCAGCACAAGAGTCTGTCTCAGCAGACATCACTGCCAATCAGCCTGAGTCCTTGGAAGTGGCAACAAACTGCAGCATACCACCAGAGGTTTCTCTGGGCGTTTCTCTCTGAGCTCCCTACAAGTGCAGCTTAACTACACAATGTAAGGTGGACCAATACATGCATGTCATTAGTGAAGAATCCTTCATCACGTATCCTTTCACAAGCTTGTTTTAGCAGAACCTCCTTTCACATGTGTCCGCTTCGGCTAAACATTTCTTCACATGTTTACCCCAGCAAAACACCATCCAACCAACTTTCCAAAGAACCCTTAAGTTTCCACTTCACACTAATGCTAACATACATACACACACACACACACACAGGCACACACAGATGCTGACACACAAGCATGTGCATACACACAATAATAAAAATAAATAAGTTTATTAAAAGTTACCTCAGAGATTATCAAATGTAATTCTCTTAAAGTTGAAAAAAATCAATGCTCAAGTGCCTCTAAATTAATTCTACAACTACTTGGAATAGAAGTCTGTATAACCTAATCTAAAATAAGAAAGAAAATGGATGCAGTCTTTTAGCAGTCATGCCAGAAACAATCTCCAGCACTTGGACAATTAACAAGTCACCACTGCTCTCCTTTCTTCTTGTCTGCAGCAAACACACAGCTACTCAACAGACCTTCCCCCCTCCAAAATGCTAACAGAATCCCAGTTTCAAGCTGAAAAGCTATATGCCTCAGCCAGGTGATACATAATACACATGAAGCCACCCCCTTCTATTATTCAACATTCATTGCCAACATCTGTCTGGTAAGTGGGGGCAATCGTGCATAATAATTCAAGCAAATAAGACTTGTGAGGAACTCGCCCGGCAGTGGTGGCACACGCCTTTAGTCCCAGCACTTGGGAGGCAGAGGCAGGAGGATTTCTGAGTTCAAGGACAGCCTGGTCCACAAAGTGAGCTCCAGGACAGCCAGGGCTACACAGAGAAACCCTGTCTCGAAAAACAAAAACAAAAAAAAAAAAGACTTGTGAGGAACTCAGACAAGAACTTCTATGAAACATTTTGTTGAGTTTTAATATGGTTTGGTTTTGGTTTTTGGTTTTGTGAGACAGGGCCTCAACAGAGCGTAGGCTAGCTTAGAACTCACTATATAAAGCACACTGTCTTTGAACTTGCAATCCTAACTTCTGCCTCCCAAGCGTTGGGGTTTAGGCACTAGCCTTCAGAGTCTAACTAGGCGGGGAAACAGAAGGATTACTTGCTCTATTTCTTCCTCCTCCCTGCCCTGAAAAAGGATGTGAGGGCTAAACTAAAGCAGCCATTTTGTGATCAGCCAACAAGAAGTGTCAGGATACTAAGGAAGCATGAGAAGATGGCAGAGTCAAGGACTGGAAATAACTAGAAAGTTTGATGACACTGCTAAGCAGCTTAAGTGATGCTGAGAACTTGACTAAACCCTTAAGTAAAATTATAAATGGCTTATGGCTTAAGCCTCACTAGTATAGCTGAAGGCAGACTTGAATTATAAATTCCCTGTATGGCATGCTGTGATTTTCTTACTTAATTTCACTTACATACATACATATTTACTGCTTATACTACATGCAACTGAAAACACGCACACATCCACGCTTACACAGGGGTGGGAGGTGGGAGGTGGGGCGGGATATACTGCTCCTATACAGGAGATCAATTTAATTACTTGGCAGTGGCAATAGCTTAACCAAATGGCTTTATTAAATAAATGCTATCAATGGAAAAAAATCTAGGATAAAAACGATACTTAGAATCATGTTCGGCCTTGAGTATTAACTTTGGCCTTTCCTTCTGCCATTTCAAATCCTTTTTAGGAATAACACCACATAAATAAAAATTGATAAATGTTCTCTATCTAGACTAAACTCCTGTCTTAAGTCTTATTAACTTAAAAAAAAATAAAGCATTAAAACTTCATTCTTGGGCTGTAGAGATGGCTCAGTGGTTAAAAACACTAACTGCTGTTCTAGAGGTCCTGAGTTCAAATCCCAGCAACTACATGGTAGCTCACAATCATCTGTAATGAGATCTGATACTCTCTTCTGGTGTGTCTGAAGACAGTGTACTTATATATAACAAATAAAATAAAATTTTAAAACATTTCACTCTTGAATTTAGACCTCCAAAGTTTGTCTATCTGGTTCCTATTTGCACACACTGATGACTGTAATGTACCTAATTCTCTACACTCTCCACACAGTGACACTGCTGATTTCCCCACTGTAACTGAGAACAGGGGAGACAACAGAATTTGAGTACTGGTCAGAAAGTAAAAGGCTAGTCAGTCGTTTTGTTTCTGACTCTTGATGCACCCATCCCTGCACTGCTGTGTCCCACCCAGTATCAAGCACACCCTGCAGTCGTCTTTAGCACCTATCCTTCAACCTGTAGATCCATTCTCTGATCACAACCCAGCAGTACAGCAGAATATTAAGATATGACTATCTAATCTCATCTCATAGTTTCTTCTTTCTAATGTCTGTTTTCAGTCATCCCTCAGAATTCTCAGGGAAAATAAAATCAACTAAAGTATGTGATCCTCTCTACCTTCTTGTCATTCAAGTGAAAAAAAAGATCAGTGATTTCGATTATGGGTTTTAAAAAGTGAGTATAAACATGTGAAATGGGCACAGTGCACCTTACTATTCTGTGCACTGAAATGAGAAGAACACAGAGCGCTGGCCTGCACACCTAAGCACAATGCCTGTCTTCAGGGAGAACACGTAGGCAATTGTTTGAGTTATGTGTTTTTCTCAAAGTACTCCAGTCTAGTTTTAAAAAATAACTTGCAGACAACTGGAGTTATTCATTTTATCCAAAATGAATGATGTGAAGCCTCTCTCTTCAAAATTGACAATACAGATAGCCAATAATAAAATTCAGAATTTGGGAAAATAAATTAACTATCAAGATCTTGACTCCTTTCAGAGTTTTAAAGACTTTTGGATAAGACTAACAATCATACTAAGGAATAGGGCTTACTTAATACCAAATATATATCAAATGTATAATCAAATGTGAATTTTGAGAGAAAGGTCAGTAAAACTCAGTAAACCACCATTTTCCAAATGATCATGCATATCACAAAATGAGACAGGGGTCAAAGATCCATAAAAATCACAAGATTCATAAGAATCATAAGATGGATCAATAAATATTCAATATTATAGAATAAAAAAAATCATGTAGTCTCAGGTTCAGTGTTGCAACTACTCCTTAAGGCTCCAATAGTGCTGAGATTAGATAAATATCCATATTTATATGAACAGACCATTAAACAGTCCATCTTTTTCAAGTGTACATTTGAGTGTAGTCTAATTTTTTTATATACTTTACCTACAATAGCAGGTCAGATACTGAAGTTAGAAGTTACAGTTATGCAAACTGAGCCATCCCATTCTGTCCTGATAGTCAATACGTTAAAAAGAATAGCAAAATGCAAAGTAATCCATTTTTCACTAAATTTGGAAACAAAATTTAGTTTTTCATATCATTTTAATTAAGTACATAAATTTTTTAAACACTTTAATTTCTGATATGTTAAATAATGACACAGTCCCTACAAGATACTTGTAGTACTAAATTTTTTTAAAGTATAAAGGCATACATCTAATACATCTGAAAACCACTGGGTTATCTCACCATACTCCCTCATCTCAAAAAATAAAGCACCGGATTACTAAGCTGAGCATGGTGACACACATACCTACAATCCTGAACAGGGAGCACTGGTGCAAGGTCACCCTGTGCTACACAGCAGAAGCCCTGTCTTTAAAAGGTAGTCTTTGAGCGGGGGTGGTGGGGGGGTGGGGGGGGTGGCAGCGGAGGCGGCTGCACGCCTTTAATCCCAGCACTTAGGAGGCAGAGGCAGGCAGATTTCTGAGTTCGAGGTCAGCCTGGGCTATAGAGTGAGTTCCAGGACAGCCAAGGCTACACAGAGAAACCCTGTCTCGAAAACAAACAAACAAACAAAAAAAGGTAGTCTTTGTACTTATATACACATATTAAGTATAAATCAGAACATTTTGACTCCTGCTCTAGCAAAACTTACTTTGTGATTCAACTAAATTACTCAGTATCTGTCTCTAAGGTCTTAGTTACCTCATCTACACAATATAACATTCCTAACAAAAACCACAAAATGTCAAAACATGCAATAAACTATAAGGTATTACAGTAAGAGGTCAAAGTTGAATTTTAAGAATGAATGTCTTACCTTTTCTATAAAATTTTCCCTATCTTAACTTTTGTTACTAGCATAAAACCTTTACAGAAAAGTACAAAGTAGAAACCTCTCTTAACCAATAGTTCAAATGTTAAAACATCTAATTTTATTATGTTTTTTTCTATACAGCAATAATTGGTAGCATACACTTCAACACACTATTATGTATATTTCCAAATACATGCAAATATACAGAAAAGAATCAACTCCAAAATACCCATTACCAAGCTTCAGCAAATTTTAATTGTTTTATTTATCTCATGCTTGTACCTGTGCCTATCCAGAAGTTTTCAAACATCATACATGTATCATTTCATACTTCTAGATTTATCTTTAATAGACCAGAGTTTAATATAATAATAGCATATAGAATTCCATGGTCAAGTTTCCTGAACGTCTCAAAAAAGTCTTTGCTTTTAGTTGGTTTGTATTTAGTTGGTTTGTATCAATGTACCATTCTTACTAGCTGTTTTTCAAGTGAATCAACATATTTAACTAAAGCTAAGAAGGAAAAGGAAACAATGCCATCTCTATGTTTCATATACCACAGACAACTCGAAAAGTCAAGAACTGTATTCCTCCACCAACCAAATGCAAAAACAAGCAACAGAAACCCAACTACACTATAAAATAGGTCATCATGTGACACATGCACTTGAGTATTTCTAAGAAGTGACTAGAAAAGGACATAGTTTTGCTGTTCAGTGTGGGAGAGCACTGTGAATTGTAAAAAGAAAGAGGTGACAAGAATCAACCACCTGCCATTTCAAAAAGGATGAGGTCAGGTCCACAACAGGGCAAACACTCAACTGATTCAGCAAGTCTTTATGAGAAGACGATAGTGCTAGGTCCTATCCTAGGATATGAGTTAGGTATTTAAAAAAACAAAAAACAAAAAACCCTGCCAGGCGGTGATGGCACACGCCTTTAATCCTAGCACTTGGGAGGCAGAAGCAGAGGGATTTCTGAGTTTGAGGCCAGCCTGGTCT